>NW_003302551.1:19400219-19440645 GCF_000004255.2 Arabidopsis lyrata subsp. lyrata
AAAAAATAGGAAGTCCCCGTTACTGCTGAATATTGAGGATGAAGCATGCATTAGATAACGAAGTCCGTGGTTCGATTGCAATTCCTGTCCTTGAAGCATCTGGTTCTTGTTGTACAGTCCTGGAACTTGTAACATGTAGGGAAAAACCAAACTTTGATGTGGAGATGGACTCTGTTTGCCGTGCTCTGCAGGTTAACTAACCATATCTCTCTTCTCTTTGTGTGTATGTGTCTTTCTTTTATCTAATCCCATCCAGTGCTTAGTGTTCTTCTTCATTAGTAGAGAATAACTAGGAGGAAATGAAGTTTTTTAATAGTGAGGTTTGGAGGAAATCTTCTCTAAATTTGATTGCTGATTCTTTTTAATTTTCTTATACTCCACCAAGACCAAGTTAATATGAAACAATAATCGCGGCGAGACTCATGTTTTTGTCTATTTTTGTCAGGCCGTGAACTTACAAACATCAACTATTCCTCGTTGTCAGGTACATCTGAGCACAATAATAACTAGTTCTTTCTTGTTTTTAATTCTGTGCTTTAATCTTATAGTGTCTTTGTTTTAATTGTAGTACCTTTCAAGTAATCAAAAAGAAGCTTTGGCTGAAATAAGAGATGTTCTCAGAGCAGTGTGTCATGCACATAGGTTGCCTTTAGCTCTAGCTTGGATTCCCTGTAGTTACTCCAAGGGAGCAAACGGTGAATTGGTAAAGATTTATGGCAAAAATTCAAAGGAATGTTCTCTTCTTTGCATAGAAGAGACAGCATGTTATGTGAATGATATGGAAATGGAAGGCTTTGTGAATGCATGCTTAGAGCATTATCTAAGAGAAGGGCAAGGAATTGTTGGCCAAGCACTCATATCAAACAAACCGTCTTTCTCATCTGATGTAAAGACATTCGATATCTGCGAGTACCCTCTTGTTCAACATGCTCGAAAGTTTGGTCTTAATGCTGCAGTTGCTACCAAACTGAGGAGCACATTCACTGGTGACAGTGACTATATACTTGAGTTTTTCTTACCTGTAAGTATGAAGGGAAGCTCAGAACAACAACTTTTGCTGGACAGTCTCTCGGGCACGATGCAGAGAATATGTCGAACTCTAAGAACTGTTTCAGATGCCGAATCAGCTGAAGGTACTGAATTTGGATTTCTTAGTGGAGAAATGACAAATCTCCCACAGGCTACTGTATCCGATGGAAGCTTTCAGACAACATTCCCGGATACTAACGTCAACTCTACTCGAAGTAACTTTTCGAACATGTCCTCTGATAAAAGAAATGAAATGGCAGGTTCTCAAGGCACTCTTCAGCAGGTAATGATGCATCTAATCCATTTCTAGATAGTGCATGGCCTATAGATATTTTGATACATGCTGCTAGGTATAGAGACTGAGTATTTTTTACATCTTACATAGGAAATTAGCGGAGCAAGAAGATCAGAGAAGAAGAAAAGCAGTACAGAGAAGAATGTGAGCTTAAATGTTCTCCAACAATACTTCTCTGGGAGCTTAAAGGATGCTGCAAAAAGCCTTGGTGGTGAGAACTAGTGCTCATTGCTTGTTTCCCTTACAAGTGATTCAATTGTTGACTTGGATGTTTTTCTTTTTCTTTCCTTCTGCAGTTTGTCCGACTACACTTAAACGGATATGTAGACAACACGGAATCATGAGATGGCCATCTCGCAAGATTAACAAAGTGAATAGGTCACTAAGGAAAATACAGACAGTGCTTGACTCTGTCCAGGGTGTAGAAGGAGGACTGAAATTTGACTCGGTAACAGGGGAATTTGTAGCAGTTGGCCCTTTTATACAAGAATTTGATACTCAAAAGAGTCTGTCTTCTCATGATGAAGATGCACTTGCAAGAAGCCAAGGTGATATGGATGAAGATGCGTCATTAGAGCCTTTGGAAGGTAAATCTCATGATGGTGGCGGGGTCAAGTTGGAGGAGGATGTTGAAACAAACCAAGCAGGATCAGGTAATAATAACTATATAGAATTTTGTTTTTTTGGAGAAGCTGTTAGAATGTGAATGATCTAACAAAAGCTATTCTCATTGTGTTCAGGATCCTTGAAGGAGCCATGGACTTGGATAAGCAAACAGTCTGGCTTGATCTATAGTGATGATATTGATATAGGAAAAAGGAGTGAAGAGGTAAAGAAGGATAAAGACCTTTGTGTTCGTAGGTGCTTGAGCTCTGTAGCACTTGCAGGCGATGATATGAATACAGGAATCGAGCGCGGTAATGGAATGGTAGAACCAAACCAATCCATATCAAGCAGCATGTCGGATTCATCAAATAGCTCAGGAGCAGTTTTGTTGGGAAGTTCATCTACTTCCATGGAACAAAACTGGAACCAAATAAGAACTCATAACAATAGCGGTGAGAGCGGATCAAGTTCAACACTGACAGTAAAAGCCACTTATAGAGAGGACACTGTACGTTTCAAGCTTGATCCATATCTTGTTGGGTGTTCTCAGCTGTACAGAGAAGTGGCTAAGCGTTTCAAGCTGCAAGAAAGTGCCTTTCAGTTGAAATACTTGGATGATGAAGAAGAATGGGTGATGTTGGTCTCAGATTCTGATCTCCATGAATGCTTTGAGATATTAAACAGTATGAGAAAACATACAGTGAAGTTTCTGGTCCGTGACATACCTGGAGCCGCAATGGGAAGTTCTGCAGGTAGCAATGGTTACCTCGGAACAGGCACCTGAGCATCAATCTTATTGTGCTTAAATATGTACAGATAATCTATGTTTGGTTTGACATTAGTTACTCATATAGAAAGACAAAAAAAAAAAAAAAAAAAGGGTCCAGTGGTGTTGAAAAATGTATATAAACATAGAAAGACACATATCTTATATTTTGGTTTCGAACAAGTCGTAGAAGTAATTCTTGAATATTTCAGAGACGCAAGGAGATAGAAGCTCAAATCTGTGGACTGCCGATTAAACATACATGTTTTTTTTTGTCATCATCTTCAACTGAAGGAAGTGAAGGAGGAGCTAAGTTTTGTGCAATCATCTCATGTAAAGAAGAGCTTGAATACAATGGAGAATTTACAACCTAACCATTATTCTGTTCAAGAGGTATATGCATTCGGATTTTTGGCTGGTAAAATTTAGTTAGTATTTGATTACAACGAACACACATTTGGCATGTTTATTGAAACAGGCAATGCTTTTACTTCTGGCTATGAGACAAAGGAAAAAAAAAAGGTACGGTCAAGTTTTTGGTTTGTTTTGAGAATATATCATTGTGTTCTGTTTTTGTTTGTCTAAAGTAGAAATCTGTAAATCATTGTATAAAGGCTCACAATTGTAGATTGTCTTTTGGAGTGACAATTAGCAAAAAACATCATCTTGTGGATTCCTTGTTTGTGTGTGTATTATATCTATTGAAGAGATATGCAAAAGACTCACAGTTGATCAGACTGTTTTCTTGGTCCACAAGTTATAAAGATTACGCTGGTTCTAACCAAAACATTGATGGCTCCTGTTTTCAGTGTTGTGATCAATTTTAATTTTCGAAGCCCAAACATAAATAATGGAAACAAACTTATTAACCTCGTCTAAAAAAGGCAATTACAAAACTCGTCGGAAAGAAAAAAGGAAATAACTAAACTTGTCGAAAAAAGGAAACAATCGAAATTTCCTTTTTTTTTTTTTTTTTAATTTGAAGAACCTTTGCTTTATAAATACATACCTGAACCCTAGTGTCCAACATCACTCATTCTCTCTTCTTCCTTAAGAAATCAAAATTCTCTCTTTCTCTCTTTTTCTTTTTCGACACCAAAAACAAAAGAAAACTTCCATCTTTCATTCTCTCGTCTGCATAATATTATGCAGTTTTCTTCTCTAACAAAGCTCTGTGAATCCCTTACAGAGGTGGCTCCACGACGATGATCTCTGCAACAAACAACTATCAGCAATCTCGTTTCATGATTGATCTATATCCTCTGTTGTGAATACATCATCTTCCGTCAAATCCATATCGATTTCAGGTCCTGTTTCCCCTAATTTCACACCGATGGATTCTGTCAACATCGGCCAAGGAGGGCACCAAGACGGCGGCGAAGGATGCGAGAGCGGGAAAGAGGTTAATGAAAAGAGGGGCACGAGCCAATAGGCAATAGCAGCGTTGGTGTTTCCATGGCTCATGGCTGGGACAAACGTCACCGGAGGATGATAGCTTAATCTCTCTGTTTCAACGATATCACGAGCAACAGGTACATATCTTAATTTCCTTCTTTTTAATTTTAGGTTTTTAATTATTGCTTTTGTACCCAAAAAACTGTTTTTTAATTTTTCTAAAAAAACATTTAGATTTAAAACTAAATTTAAAATTTTTCAAATAAGAATTTTAATTTAACTAAATTTTTTTAATTAACAAAATGTTTTCAAAATTTAAGTGTTAAATTTACAATCCGTCAGAAACTAACCAAACTTAGCATCCCGTCCTTTTGGTCCGTAAGTCTTGTGGTGTATAAGTTCAACATGTTTTCCGACATATTATAAATTTAACACTTATTAAGTTCTTAAGGTTTTTTTACAAATAATGTTTTAAATAAAATGTATTTATTTTTAGCTAAATTGTTTTAAGCATCTCGTCATTTTGGTCCATAAGTCTTTTATAAGTTCAACACATGTTCCATATATTGTAAATTTAACACATATTTAAGCTTTATAGGTTTTTTACAAATAATGTTTTAAGTAAAATGTTTCTATTCTTAACTAAATTTTTAATTAACAATATATTTTTAACTACTTAAATTATAGTTGTTTAAAATATGGCTATTATATTCCAGATTTCTTTTTAACAGCTTCTAGATTTTATTTTTATTTTATAACTTTTGGTATAATTATTTATTTTGGATATAAATAATAATCAAATAAGTTTATTCACATCAGATCTAAAATAAACTTATATATATGGCTTATTTGGTTTATTGATACATCTTTCTAATTAACTCATATATATCCTTTACAAAAAATAAAACTCAGATTTTTGACAAATAAATAAATTGTTCCAATATTTTATTTCTATTCAATTTTTACATCTACAGTAATTATTATTTTATGAGGGGTGATTTAGTTATCTATTTTGAATGATTTGAGTTTTTGTAAGTTATAGATGATTTTGGGTAAACATAGTAAAATTGATATCTTATGAATTTTGCTAATAACCTAGAACACTTTAAAATCATTAAAAATCTTGAAAAACAGTGGATTTGAAAATACTTGTTAAATTCATTAGTTCAATAACATTGGATTTTAGCAATTATTATAACAAATAACACTAGATTTTTATTTAAAAAATAATCTATGATTGGATAACATATGAATTTTCATCCAATACAAATTATTTTATTTCTTGCCAAAAAAATGGTATATTAAAATTGTTACTTCTTGTTTAGTTTACTTCACCTATTGTTGTTATTATTTTCGTAGTTTACTAACGTAAGCTATAAATTTCTGATAGAAAAATCCATCTATATATATTCTTATGGGGGTGTAAAGTCGTCCGTAAAAGATAACATAATGCAACTAGCTAGATCAACTTCCGTGGGAATTAGAGGAAAGAATACTCACTTTGATTCCAACAACTCGCTCGATTCAGATCCGTTTGCAAACGATGGAACACTCTTTTAAACGAGAAAAGGTTTATCAATAATCATTTGGCTCGTGCCCGTCCACAATTCATCTTGATTGCAACTCCAAGATTTGCTCGGTAGACGTTAATCTTGACGTTCCATCCATAGAGGTGCATAACTTACCCTTATATATTCCCGGTTATACTGATGGAATGTTCATGACAGTCGAATATTGCGACGGATTATTGGTTTATGCTAATATGAACGGGATCGGGATATGCAACCCATGGTTGAGACATATTAGATAGATTATGATCGCTGGAGGCGACTACATCGAAGCTGTCGAGGGGACCTACACTGAAAGCCATATCACCTCCATCACATTTCGGATGTACAAGGGCGGCATGATGCCACAGTACGGACGCTTGAACGGGATGCCCTTCTCGCTTCGAGGAGAACGAGGCGAGAAGGTCATCGGGTTTTACGGAAGAAGCTCTGATGTCCACCTCACTGCTCTCGGCGTCCACTTCTCTGCCCCCCCTCTAGCTTTTTCATTTCGTAATAAGTCACCAATATTTAAGTACTAATCATGCGTCCATGATTGATTGATTGCCTTAAAATAAAAAGTAATAATTCTTTTTAATTTTTTGGATATGATCGTTTTTTGTTGAACATGCATGCGTCCGTGATTGATCGTTTCATGATATGATACACTATCTTGTGCAATTTTTACTATATATATTATCTTCCAAAAAAGTTTTTGCATTTAAAATCGTCGAACTCGCAACCGGACCTCATGACCTCAAAAAATAAGTTGTGGTTATTTTATCGTGACAAATCTTACTTTTGATTTCTTCTAGAAATTAAACAAAATTAGTTTTTAAAAAGTCGAGTATTTAAATGTAGTGAACTAGAATATTTATTTTATGACAAGAAAATGAATTGTAGCTTTTATTTAATAGCTATCACTTCTCCAGATATAATAGAGTACTGCCGATATTTTCTTATGCAGGAGCGTCAAAGATAAAAGCCAAAACATGTTTTGAAGAATACAAGCCCACCGGAGATGAAACGACTGATTTCCTTCTTTGTAGGGTTCCGGTTTACCCGTCACTGTGTTATAAAAAGTATCTAGAGACTACAGAAGGCGCAAATTAAGGGCGGAAAATGTATTTTCGAGATAGACACTGATAAAAGTAAATGCTTTTGCAACTATTGCTCCGACGATCCCAATCCACTCTACTTAACCAAACCAACCAGTGCTTAATACTCAGCAAACCATGCAGCTATTCCATATGCAACCGCAGAATCCAATGTTTTCAAACTTCTGATCTCTCCTTTAATATGTATGTTTCCGAGTTCATGTTGCCAGATTAGTAAATAAAAAGAATATATTAAATAATAAATATGATAATGTCAAACGTGTCATCGTTTGTAATGATATAGTTTTAGTATTTAGAGTCTTGTGTCAATATACAAGCCTACAAGGGTCAATCTATATATTCTAATCAATGTCCGACAATATTTACGGACAATTTGTTAATCTTTAGCATGCAAGAGATTTTAATAAGTAAAACTAGATTTTAACCCGCGGTACACCGCAGGGCTATATTTTCTTAAAAAAATCAAAATGTAATTTGTTTGATAGATTATTTTGATTGTTAATTTTAGGATTTCACCCGTGGTATACTATCTTTTATAAATATCAACCCAAACCCGTCCCATCATATTACCCGTCCCGTGAAATTAAACATCATTTAGTTATTTTTCTTTTTAATAATACTTTTATTTAAAAGCTATATAATTCAAGTCAATTTAAAAATTTCTTTTAAATGGTTCCCATAAGATATATATACATATATATTAAATTTGTATAGAGTTGAAATAATATTAATATTACAAACTTTTTATATAATTTAAATATTATAAATATTTTTTAAAAATATGCAATATATATTTTTTGTTATTGAATAAGAGGATATTATGTGTAAGAAATGTAGAAAATAAGAGTTTAATATTTTTATTATGGAGTCGCAAGAAAAATATTTTATTTCTATACATGTTATTCGTTTATTAATAATAAAAGAAAACAAATCCTTTAAATTAGATATTAACTAAAATAAACGCACCATAATTACTTATTAAGTAACAACCAATAAATTTCACCAAAAAATAGGTAACAACCAATAAATTCTAAACGCAGTAATTAAAGAATGAGATATTAAAAAAAAATATCAAATAAGATATAAGAATCTTAAAATAATTGAATATCTAAATAATTTAATTGTTAGTGTCGATTTTAATGCCTTCATTAATGTGGATTTTTTTTTTTACAGAAAAATATTTCCTAAAGATTATCACATTAATGACTCAGAAAATTAAGGAAGATATGAATTTATGATTCTCGAAATCGTGTTGGTAATATCTTTAATTAATATTTTTCAAATTTAAATAATTAATGCCAATGGCATTTATCCGTAAATACATTCCAACTCCAGGATTTATTTGCTAAAAGTCATCCAAAAATGTATATATAGATATACAAGGAATAACTCGGAGAAAACAGAAATTTATAGGGACTTTTATGTAATAAGTAAAAACTATAAGGCAAACATGTAAATAAACTAAACTACAAGGGATAAATGTAAAAACTTAAAAAGCTAAAAAACAAACCTTTCTCTCTCGCTTCGCTTCTTAACACTCTTCTCGCCGCCATTCCCCTCTCTCCTCCGGAGCCGGTGAAAAATTCGTCTTTTCTATCTCCTTTCAAGGTAATCCAGCTTCTCGATTTCTCCAGATGCTCATATAGTTTGTTTTATGCTAGTCGAATCGATTTATTTTCAAGGAATTAAGAGTGTTTAGGGTTTGAATTCCCGTGTTTGTAGATGGCGAGCAATATTATCATGTTCGAGGATATATTCGTGGTCGATAAGCTAGACCCTGATGGCAAAAAGTTCGATAAAGGTATCTACTTTCTTTTAACCTTATTGTAATGCTTGTCATGGCTTAAATCGAGTTTCTGATATGAATCGTAGTTTCTTCGCTTTGTTTTGAGTCTTAGAGATATTGAAATCGAAGTTAATGTGTAATATCTGAACTTTATATGAGTTTTGAAGTCTCCCCCTAAGTTTTGTTGTGACTTGTGTCTTCAAATTGATTGAGTCTGTGTGTGTTTGTGGTAACAGTTACGCGTGTTGAAGCAAGGAGCCACAACTTGGAAATGTTTATGCATTTAGATGTTAACACTGAGGTTTATCCATTGGCTGTTGGTGATAAGTTTACGCTGGCTATGGCTCCCACACTTAATCTCGATGGAACTCCTGATACCGGATACTTTACTCCGGTACTGCTTTTTCTATGTTTGATCTTTTTTACATTACTCTTGTTTGCTTGGCCAAATCTCATGCATGGTTAAGTTAAGTTAGGTCAGGTAACCTATGGATTCTGTTACTACTACTCGGAACTTGTCTTAGGATTTGGTTGGGGCATAACCATTAAGTGCTAATTGCTCGATATTACTAATTCCATTGGCTTGATTCAGGAGATAGGAATAAGACTAAACATATGAAAACTTGAGCAAGACTTAGTGTCTTCAATCTTGAATACTATCTTTGAAAACCTAGAATGTTTGGTTGATAATCTGAACATTTATCTGATTTAGTGTCCATCTCGCTCTATTACAGGAACCTATATTAGGATTTGATCTAATTGCTTAATAGAACAATTGCATTTGCTTGATTCAGGAAGCCTATCTAGGAATAAGAATAAACATATGGTATTTGATTAAGACCTACTGTCTTGACTCTTGAATCATGAAACAAAGATTGTTGTTAGCTAATCTGATCTAGTTTTTATCTCGCTCTGTTACAGGGAGCAAAGAAAACACTTGCAGATAAGTATGAATACATCATGCACGGGAAGCTTTACAAGATCTCTGAGCGTGACGGCAAAACTCCAAAAGCGTAAGAATCCCATATATCTAGACCAACAAAATCAATCTTTCCCCAAAGAGATCCAATTTATCTTACAGATCATCTAACCATCATGTTTCGGTTTGTATCTTGAAATTATGTGTTTCCAGAGAGTTATATGTTTCGTTCGGCGGCCTCCTGATGTTGCTTCAGGGAGATCCAGCTCACATCTCTCACTTCGAACTTGACCAGAGGCTCTTTCTACTCATGAGGAAGCTTTGAGATGCCATTGTCTGATCACTTTCCGAGGATTTTCCCATAAAAACCGAATTAACAGAGCTCTCTTATAAAGCTTTTATCTTATGTTGAACTTTGCTATTATAACTTATGCTATTTTCATGAAGTAACTCTTGTACATCCAAGATTTAAATCGAATTATGTTTGTAGCTCAGAGCTGTCCAGTCGAGGCCAATAACATAAAAAAAAAAAAAAAAAAAAACAGAGATCAAATTTTTGTTTCTTTTCTAACCAACTCTCACATGTATGCAACATTCTCTCTTTTAACAGTAACACAAGCCAGTAAAACAAAAACAAAAAAGTCAGTTTCTGACATAGCAGAAATCTTTCATCAAGTGAATCTTTCTCCCAACGCAGGCGAAGTATTATCACTGTTTGTCTCCAAACCACGATAATTACGACTGGGGTCCTGATTTTGCAGCGGTTTGGTTAGTGAGCTAGTTTTTTTTTTTTTTTTTTCGGTTAGTGAGCTAGTTATGATCATTCTAAATCACTGAATCGTACTTTTTAAAATTTGGGTAATAGAATTTATTATGCAGTGTTTTATAATATAATCTAGTTAAATGTTTTAAATTGAACTAATGAAAAACACAAACTAGAGTAACTAATATGTCTACCTTGTTCTAAATTACCAATCTAAACTGTTTTGATGCAAAAGTTTTATAGTGATTAGTGATTACACATCTATTAATATGTTCTGAATTTTAAAATAATTAAGAAAAAACAAATTGATCAAAGTAACCAAAAATTAAGCAAAAAATGAGCAAAACATTACAATACTTTTTAAAACTGACAAAACAAATTCACAGATCTAACGTTGAGATTCTAAACAAATAGAAACAAGACCATAGTTTTAAGTCTTTGGCTGCTCGAGATAAATTTTCACATTAAACTGATAATTAATTTGCTGAGAATTAATTATTCTTTTTTCCTAACCTCTATGGAGTCCTATTGACTTATTTATATTCATCAAATTTTCAAGATGTCCTCAATTCTTAAATTATTGTAAATAAGTGTAATAAAATAGCAAGAAAACACAAAATATTATAGGTTTTGCTATTAATTCATTTTTAGTTGGTTTTTTTTTTCTTTTACCATATTTCATGGGCTTTACGCTTTAATTAAGCAGTTGTTAATGAATTTTTTAGTAAACTTTTGGTTTAGAAAAAACAAAACCTAAACTAAAACAATTTTTTTTCTTTTTATTCTTGTATGAATTTAAAAATATATTCACAAAAAAGACTTTGTACAAAATTTTCTCTTTGATTGATTTCATTGTTATTTACTCTTCTATTTGCTTGCTAAGGTAGGTGACTTTAATTACAAAATTGAAAACTTTACTTTGAAGAATAGAATTGAAAGAAAAAAGTCAATTTTACTAAAATTTCTTTTCTTACAAACTGTTTATGAATTTAAAAACTGTTTTATCCAATTATAGTATCAGCTTTTTTTATATTACTATATTATTTGTAATTTTGCAACAAAAAAAAAATATAAAGAGTACTGTTTTTTATTTGCTTAGGACATTCAAAAATACTAGACCGGCTCTGCTTTCACCCGCCGAGAAAAAAAATCAAATATTTAAGTAAGCCATTGATGAGGCTTCTAGTAGGCAGGGAACTGTACTACATCATTTTTCCTTCAAATATTTGATGAGAATTATTTTCTCATTGATATGATTGGATATGGTAAATTGAAAAATCTAGGATTCAAGCTCTATCATGTGGAAAAAATAGGTGATTATTGTATATGTTGTATCCAAATACCTGCCGGTAACAGTTTTGTTTCTAACATTGTTATCTCAACTTTTATGTTCTTATTTATTTCTCAACTCCTGTTGTGTTATATTTTTCTTAGTTCTATATCAAAGAAACACAAATGTAGGGGACAAATTAGTCATCCAATCAATGTGTATATATGCACTTGATGTTGGCAAGCCAGCTTAGCCAGCAAACATCATTGCCATAACAAGCGATGCCGATTTTGCAACTCCAATTGTTACCTTGAAGTCAAGAGGCTTTTGCCACCCCAGAAGAAAAATTCTAGTAATCCGACACTTCTTGAAAGTGGAAATGTGTATTGGTTCTTGTCTGATCTTTGAAGAACATAAAAGTTAATAGTAATTATTTAATTTAATATAATGTTTAATTCTATTAATTTAATTAAAAAACTCCAATAATACATATTAAGCTTTAAATTTTTTTTAAAAAATGGTATATATTTTCGTTTTTAAAAGAATTAAATATTTTTTAAAAAAATAGAATACCTTTTAATTATATACACTCTTCATTTTAATTATTTTAACAATTATCTAGTTTTTCAATCTGATTTTTTTTTTTAATGATTTGTAACATTTAACAACTTACTAAGAGAGAGAGAGAGGGGATCTAATGGACGGAGAGAGAGGGGATCTAATGGACGGCTGAAAATTAAGGAATCAACAACTCTCACATGTGTGTGCAAACATTCTCTCTTCTAACAATCTCATACGAAGCCAGTAAAACAGTTTCTGACCTAGCACAAATCTATCTTTGTGATCAAACTGAACTTCTTGGAGTTTGCTATTCGTGCTTGTATCCAGACGCCTTCCCGCTTCTCCCAACTATGTAAGGCTCTGGCGAAGTATTCTCACTATTTATCTCCAACCCGCGATAAGCTCGCCTGAGGAAATACTCAGGTCCTGATTTTGCAGCGGTTTGTTTAGTCAGTGAGTTATGATCATTGCCTCTCAACTGCAATGCTTTCTCTGCAGCTTGTACCAATGCCATTGTCTCTCCTGTGTCTTCTTCTCCATTCTTAGCTTGATCTGCATCAAGTACCACACTGTTTGTCAAACTCATGGAATCAACAAAAAAGGCTTTTCTTGACTGAACAATGTATCCCGCTTTCTATGATACCGTTTGTTTTGTGATCTTCTACGTAACCACCCTGAAAGAAGGAGAACCGTGGCTCTTCTGATCCGCTATGTGCTTCTGATTCTGATTTTACAGAGTTGATCACATCTTGGAAATGCATTAGGTATGCACCTGTCCATTCACTCCCTCTGTGGAAACAGAAACACCAAAGACACCAACTCAGGAACTCGTGGATCGAATACAAATACTATAACGATTTTTGCATTATAATAATTTCTCTATGTACCTGCTAAAAGCAAGATTGGCTTCGAATGGAGTAATGACAGGGGACATGAACTCTTTGCTATCTAAAAGAGCAGTTTGGGCACAAGAGATGTAGATGAAAACATCGCACTAAGCAAAAAAACATAAGACATGAAAAGGTATTACTCATTTGACATATCTTACTTTGATAATCAAAGCTCAAGGACAAGCCGTTGTTAACTTACCTCGGGGAAGTTTGCGAGTTTGGCCGGATTAGGCCGTCCCATGGCAAGAATGTAAGATTTTTTGCCAGCTGCAGATATGAGTGCTTGCATATGGTGAATCATATGAAGGTAACCAGCTGCATATATTGCCAGGTGACATTAGACATTTAATGAACTTATCAATCTTGACATCACAAATGCAAAAGAATAGGAACTTACCAACACCAAGAGTCCCCACCAAAATACCTATAATATTTGCATCCTTAGCTTTTTCCACCAAGTAATATCTGCAACACATAACTCTGAATGAGGACTTGAAATGTAAATCCACAGAGATAATAAAGAAGATCGAAAGGATTGACAAAGTTTCATATTGTGATGTACAATGTCTGCATGAAACAAGTGATTATACCGTCGCTTAAGTATCCTTCTTTGCTGATAAAATTCCATCACCAAAGAATCTTCTTCAGCATCATATCTGACTAAGATCAACAAACAAACATAAACAAGAAGATAAGCTATTCATGTCTATGTCGATCCATTGGATATTTGTTTAAGAAAAATGGACAGTAGCAAGTTACTCAAAAACGATTGACATAACCAAGAACTAGATCAAGAAATATCCATGGATAAAGCCATATACCTATGTCACAACCATTGAAGGTCAGTACTACATTGGCAAAAGCTGAACTGTCAGAACCTATCCAGAAAAGTAAATAGTCCTCGATTTTGCTTCCTTCTGGCAAGTCCCAAGTTAGCCCTCCTAGTCTATAACTCCTAGATGAGGATAAGCTATCACTAGAATCACTTTCGCTATATGATCTCGGATGCTCCATGGATTATCTAGGATCTTTGGATGGACTAATGAATGAACACAAGACATTGGCTACAGATAACTTCAACTGAGACTCAGTCTTCGATAATCCTATTTCTTCTTGGATATGGGGAATCACATGCGTGTATTGTAGACCATAAAGAATCTGAAAACAAAGCAAAGATTGAGAAAACAGAACATGTTTATCAATATGTACTTCATAAAGATAAACTAGCCTCATATACATAATAGGCTCCAAATGCTTAACGCAGCTGGAGACGTTTATCGAAGCTTTTCCGAAAACGAAGAATGCTGGAAGAACCGATGTCCTGCGAAAACATAAAACCTCACAACAAGACATTGTTTCAACAAGGGAATTTACAGCAATTACATAAATCAAGAAAAGGGTTTACGACTCACGGGCTTAGACATGTTTGACCGTAATGAACAACACATTCAGCATCAATATGCAAAGCTCCAACTTCATCAATGCAGCAACTACCATAAGTTGTGTCAGCCATTACAAAGAACCTGACTTCTCTGTCAGTAAGCAAACGAGTTTTGCTCTTAAGAGCACTCACGACCTTAGTCGAATCCTTTAACAACTCATCCGGGAACTATCACAGAAACAAGACAAAGAAAAAACTAAGCTTTATCATCTCCATATTCATTAAATTAACAATTTTAGCTAAGAAACAAAATCAAACTTCTCCATTCAGAAACTGGAGTCACGGAGAAAAGTTTTGGTACCTGTAAAGCAATTCTGGTGAAGCTTTTGCTGATAATGAACTCCGCTGTACAATTAATCTCAAACTTTGATTCAAATTCCAACTCCATAGATTAATCACCGGAAATTGTCAACCTTTCCGGCCGAATAACTAAAATCGTATTTCGACTTGGATAAATTGCGGCTGGAGACGAAACAAACCAGATGATCGATGAAACGGTGCCGTTTCGGTTGAGCCTTATGGGGACTATCAAAAATTCAAACACACCGGCGAATCACTGGTTTCCTTATTTACCAAACCCGGTTTAAGCATATTTATCGGTTAAGGTAAAGCGACATCGTTTTATCCCTCGGGGAACGAAATCTATATATACATTTTTGATTACTTTTGAATATGTTTAAATTTATAGCAGATAAATTTTTGGTTACTTATGAAATATAATTAAATACTAGTATATATAATCTGTTTTCGTAACAATGTCAATTAAATTAATTTAGCCAACTCGAATTCAAAATTTAATAGAGTGAATTTGAATAAGTAAATTATTAAAAGATCGACTCAAGAGCTAAAGGGTCGTGAGAGACAACAAGGGCAAAAGGGTAATTTTCTTTTCTGAGAATCTTCTTCGCTACTCACCTCTTTTAGTACGAGTTTTTTTTTGTTTGTTACAGAGAGTGAGAGCGAGACTGTTATCGGTGAGGAGAGAGAGAGCTTGAGGCAGTTGTTGGGAGAGGAGCGCTCTGTTCATCGCAAGGTTTCGCGAATTTCCGGTGAGTCTCTGGCCAAAATATAGGTTAACTGGACTCACAGAGACTCTGTTATCGGTGAGAGAAAGCTTGAGGCAGTTGTTGAGAAAGGAATGCTCTGTCCATCGCAAGGTTTCGCGATTTTCCGGTGAGTCTCCGGCCAAAATATAGGTTAACTGGACAAATTTCTGTGTTCTTTCTTCGCTGCTTAATTCAATCGGTTAGATTTCTTAGGATTTGCGATTTGAAGCTGGATTGAGGTCGATTTCTTCACACGATACATTAGAATCAGGTTACTTAGAAACTAAACTGTTGTTCACTCGCGAAACTCGGTTCACACCATAGAGAATCGATCGATTAGACTCGTAGATTGACTCGGTAGAAGTAGAGTTTATCATAGAATCGATTTTAGAACTCGGTAACCTCTTAAAACCTAATAACCTTACATATTTATGTGCATCTCCATTTCTTACTTCATTCTCAGATACTGAATCTTGTTTTTTTTTTTGTTTTTTTTTTTTGCAGATAATGGAACAACCCTATCTTGCTCCTCGTCGGGCAGACTTGCAATGTCACCTTTGGGATTGCCATAGGTGCCTCCTTCCTTATTGCATGGGGATCCATAAAACGGTTGCAGTGTCTAGTGAAGCCGACACGAGGGCAGCTGTAATAGTAGACGGTATTACTGATCACGCACAACTTGTGGCATCGGAAAATGTCTCAGAGGCACACTGCTGAACTTTCCATGTGGAGCACCTATACTTCCGGTTCATGTTTTGTTCATCCATCCGTGGCAGCAAGGAGAGGTCTTCGACCTTGCAGTTGGTCCAAATGAAAGAGAGCGGCTGTTTCTTTTTGCATCTGAACCCGAACCTCCTCAGCATATACAATCCATTTAGAGGCATATACAGACTAGGTGGGCTGCAGCGAATGTAAGAATGAGAAGTTGGTACTTAAGGTTCCCGATAGTTCAGAACGGTTTTTTTAGGCTAACTCAATTCTCTATAATGGGACATGGACGAGCTATATACTGGCTGTTGTTTAGGCCGTATATTCCAGAGATCATAATCCAGGAGCCCGGGACTGTGGAGATGCCAGACAACATTCCAGATCCTCGGCCTTCTAATCAACCATCACCAGATAGCCCAACGGATTCTCAACCATCTGGTTTGTCTGAGGTTGGAGATTGTTCTGCGTCCGAATCTCCCTTTCCTGTTGCTGGCATCAGCATTACGTTCATGCTCAACCAGATGCTTGACCTTGATGCAGGTACAACCAGTTTAAACATCTTCCATGATTGCATAGTTATTACTCTATAAGCCTACGGCTCTATGCTCTTACATGCATTGAGCGGCTATCTTGTGACAATTACTTTCGAGCTTATGACAGTATCCTATATATATACTAACAATAAATTCCGTCCTTCAATTTTACAGGGATACCACGACGTATTGTTTTGGACAATCTTCTGAGGCTCCTTTCCGGTAGTTCTCAGGCAATGCTGCAACCATTATAGATTACTAAGCTTGTGTGCCTACATTTGACCTTTGACTTGTGTTGTTAGCAGTGGAAGAATCTGCATCTGACATTCGTCATTGCACTGCCTTCAAGCTAATCGATCAGCAGTGGCTCTCCATGCGCGCTTCAGTTGCCTTCAACCGGAAGTATTTCAACTTGCTGTACTTTGCTTGGAATTCAAAGGTAAGCATTTACAAACGCTTAACAAAACTGTCCCATATGATATTTATATCAGGAAATGCCATTGAATGTTTCTTAATGCAAATTTTCCTGTGCCTTTTGTTTGTTTCCTGCAGAAATCCTTCCACGACCTTCAGTGGAAACAGGCTAGCGACTGTTCTGTGTCTGAATACCGCAGCTTCGTAAGGTTCCCTTCGGGTAATTCTCAGACAACGCTGATCAAAATTCATTACTCTTTCTCTTGTCAGTAGTTAAGGTTACAATGCATTTTATTCTTGTTCGAATTGTGTTGTTGTTTGCAGTGAACGGATCTGCATTTGACCTTTGTAATTGCATTGCTTTCAAGCTAATGGGTCAGCAATGGCTCTCCAGGGGCGCTTCATACATGGAATTTAACGTAAGTATTATTTTAGCATCCTATTCACATGTTTGACTTGGAGTTCGACTTGTTTCTTAATGACATTGAATGTTTCTGAATGCAAATATTCCCGTGCCACTTGTTTGTTTCCTGCAGAAATCTTTCCAGGACCTTCAGTGGAAACAGGCTGCCGATTGTTCTGCGTCTGAATACCGCAACTTCGTTGCCGGGATCAATATTACTACGGTCATGCTCATCGAGAGGCTTGAACTTGAAGCAGGTACAACCACGTTTGTTATTCTCCATGATTGGATAGTTATTCTTCACTCCCGATTTTGATCTTCTAATTGGCCATGGATTTAGTTTTAAACACTTTCCATGATTGCATAGTTATTACTTTGTAAGCCTACGGCTCTATGCTCTTACATGCATTCAGCTATCTTGTGACAATTACTTTCGAGCTTATGACAGTATCCAATATGTATAAACTAGCAATAAATTCCGCCCTTCAATTTTACAGGGATACCACGACGTATTGTTTTGGACAATCTTCTGAGGCTCCTTTCCGGTAGTTCTCAGGCAATGCTGCAACCATTATAGATTACTAAGCTTGTGTGCCTACATTTGACCTTTGACTTGTGTTGTTAGCAGTGGAAGAATCTGCATCTGACATTCGTCATTGCACTGCCTGCAAGCTAATCGATCAGCAGTGGCTCTCCATGCGCGCTTCAGTTGCCTTCAACCGGATGTATATCAACTTGTTGTACTTTGCTTGGAATTCAAAGGTAAGCATTTACAAACGCTTAACAAAACTGTCCCATATGATATTTATATCAGGAAATGACATTGAATGTTTCTTAATGCAATTTTTCCCGTGCCTTTTGTTTGTTTCCTGCAGAAATCCTTCCAGGACCTTCAGTGGAAACAGGCTAGCGACTGTTCTGTGTCTGAATACCGCAGCTTCGTAAGGTCCCTTCGGGTAATTCTCAGACAACGCTGATCAAAATTCATGACTCTTTTCTCTTGTCAGTAGTTAAGGTTACAATGCATTTTATTCTTGTTCGAATTGTGTTGTTGTTCACAGTGAACGGATCTGCATTTGACCTTTGTAATTGCATTGCTTTCAAGCTAATGGGTCAGCAATGGCTCTCCAGGGGCGCTTCATACATTGAATTTAACGTAAGTATTATTTTAGCATATTCACATGTTTGACTAGGAGTTGGACTTGTTTCTTACTGACATTGAATGTTTCTGAATGCAAATATTCCCGTGCCACTTGTTTGTTTCCTGCAGAAATCTTTCCAGGACCTTCAGTGGAAACAGGCTGCCGATTGTTCTGCGTCTGAATACCGCAACTTTGTTGCCGGGATCAATATTACTACTGTCATGCTCATCGAGAGGCTTGAACTTGAAGCAGGTACAACCACGTTTGTTATTCTCCATGATTGGATATATAATCTTCACTCCTAGTATTGATCTTCTAATTGGCCATGGCTTTACTTTTAAACATTTTCCATGATTGCATAGTTATTACTTTGTAAGCCTACAGCTCTATGCTCTTACATGCATTCAGCTCTGTTGTGACAATTACTTTCGAGCTTATGACAGTATCCAATATGTATATACTAGCAATAAAAACCATCGTTCAATTTTACAGGGATACCACGACGTACTGTTTTGGAAAATCTTCTGAGACTCCTATCCGGTAGTTCTCAGACAATGCTGCAACCATTATAGATTACTAAGCGTGTATGTCTACGTTCGATTTTTGACTTGTGTTGTTAACAGTGGAAGAATCTACATCTGACTTCCGTCATTGCACTGCCTGCAAGCTAATCGATCAGCAGTGGCTCTCCATGCGCGCTTCAGTTGCCTTCAACCGGATGTATATCAACTTGTTGTACTTTGCTTGGAATTCAAAGGTAAGCATTTACAAACGCTTAACAAAACTGTCCCATATGATATTTATATCAGGAAATGACATCGAATGTTTCTTAATGCAAATTTTCCCATGCCACTTGTTTGTTTCCTGCAGAAATCTTTCCAGGACCTTCAGTGGAAACAAGCTGGCGATTGTTCGTTAGGTGTTGGAATACCGCAACTTCATACATGGAATCTAACGTAAGTATTATTCTGCAACATGTTTTACTTGCTTCTTCCTCAACTTATCATATTGGCTCAAACATTTGCTGAATAGGTGCCTGATACTAGTGTGGCTTGCTAACATAAGACCACTGACCTGAAATATCAAATACACCACCAAGATAAGAGTCTTCGTTGAATAAGATACAGTTATATAAGATTACCCTATGTTGAGAGTAAGATATGCGAAAAATTATGATGCAAGTCCATGGTCAAGCCAAAAGCAATAACTAATTTGCATACACAATTAGGTTAGAACCTGTATGCTTGCAGGTCCCCACTCAATAAAATTAACAAGCTTTCTTTCTCGTATCCTCTGCAAACTTTCATGCACCTAGTATCAAGTAGTGAAACAGCAGAGTAGATTACATCAACAAGAAAGAATTAACCATTCCATCCTCAATGTTTGAAACAAATAAATTTATTTATATTTTTTATTTCAATCCGAAATTTAGTACCCAAAAGCATAAGTAAGAAGTGGGATAAACTAATAAAAACTTGGAAATTATAGTACTTGTTGGATTTGCAAGTTAAAACTCCATTGGTCATTGTATTTATAATGTTAGTGATCTTCTAAAAATAGTTTGTTGTATTAATTTTAATTTTAAATTTATTGGAATTTTTTTTGTATTGGTACTAGGATTTAATCCGCGGTACACCGCGGGGCAAAATATTATTTTATGTATTTCATATAATAATTTATAATTTATTGGACTTTTAAATTGATGTTATAAAAAAAATTCTCATTTAATTATTGTATATTATAAATAATATAGTTGAAATATGGTTAAGCTTTTGCTGATAATGAACTCCGCCGTACGGTTAATCTCATACTGTGATTCAAATTCCAACTCCATAGATTAATCACCGGAAATTGTCAACCTTTCTGGCCGAATAACTAAAATCGTATTCGTCGACTTGGATTTGCGGTTGAAGAAAAACAAACCAGACGAAGTAGAATGATGAGTGATGAAACGGTGCCGTTTCTGTTGAGCCTTATAAGACATTGTTTCAACCGTGTCCACTATATCCTTTTTCTCTCTCACTCCACCATTTCCTTAATTTTTTTCTGTTTCCTTCTTCTTCTTTTTTTCCTCAAACACCATTTGTAATAAGTTATCGGAAAGAGACTCTCCGCTAAGGAGAGCCAATCAGGAACCGACAAGCTTACATAGGAAAAAAAATTGTTACGAACCTGAGCTTTTTTGGCTAAACAATCAGTCCGACAATTAAACTCGCGAGGAATAAATCTAATCTTAAAAGACGGGAAAAAACAAATAAGATACCGAAAAGAGGCCAACTCTGCTGCGAATGTAGGCCACTCAGCGAAAAAACAAATAAGAGAGTTTGGAAATCTGATAAGGCGCCATAATTGCTTAGCTAGTAAGGCTTGATTAAATTCTTCAAGCGTTCTAAAGCCAAGACCTCCTTCGATATAAGGAGAGCATAGCTTATCCCATGCTATCCAGTGGATACCATTACTGTTTTCATTGGTTTTCTCCCAAAAGTTCGCAATGACACTACTTAGTTTTGAGCGAATAGCTTTAGGGAGAAGAAAACACGACATAACGTATGTCAGAAGTGCCTGTGCTACAGACTTTATAAGAACTTCTTTGCCGCCTTTGGACAAGAATTTTGCTGACCAAGTGTTTAGTCGTTTCTGGAGTCTGTCTCGCACAAAGGAAAAGACTTGAACTTTAGAGCCGTGAATTTGTTCAGGTAAACCCAAGTAAGATCCCATGCCACCGTCTTTGTGGATCCCTATAGATGACTTAATGGTATTTCGGGTTGCATTATCCACTTCATGGCCAAACATTATCGAAGATTTAGCAGTATTTAACTGTTGTCCCGAAGCCTCGCCGTAAATGCGGAGAATGTTGATGATTTCTTGGCCTTGGGTCGGGTCGGCTTTGCAGAAAAACAAACTATCGTTTGCAAACAAGAGGTGAGATGTGGATGGGCTAGCCCGAGAGATCTGAAGGCCTTGAATACGCCCATTCCATTCGGCATCTTTAAGCTTTACCACCAAGGCTTCCGTGCACAGGATAAACAGGAAAGGAGAGATCGGATCGCCTTGGCGGATTCCTCTGGACAGTCTAATGGAACCTCTGGGTGAGCCATTTAAGAGCACTTTATACGAGACCGAGGAAATGCAGAAGAGTATCATCTCTACCCATTTTATTTAAAACTTAAATAAATAACTAAATTAAATTATATTTTGAGAGAGTCATAAAATCTCTACCTGTTACACATGTTTTAAAATGAGTTATCGACTGTCACGTCATCTATACAACAGAAGAGCTATATTGCATGTGACTTTTTAGATTGTGGTTTGACCTGTATTTATTTGATATGGAGGTTTGTTTAAAAAAAAAAATAACATTGAGGTTTTTTTTTGCACAAAATTCTTATGTATTCAAACAGAGTTATCGCGTGCCACGTCATCGTTATCACGGGAAGTCTGTATTGCGGGTGACTTTTGAGATTGTGAGGTTGATTTGTATAATCCAGATTTAGAGGGTAAATTTACAAACGAAATTGACTTAGAGGGTTGTTTTAAGATAGATGTTATATCTAGAATAAAAAAATGATATGTTTTAATAATTTACAAAAGCCGACAAATTAGATAATTGGAGATCCAACGGCTGAAAAGAGAACATGCCGAAGATCTCTCTCTCATGGGCAGCAATATATAAAGCCACCCCTCCCATAGCCAGTGCCCAACATTAGCCTCTCATCCGCCGATCTAAACCCTAATTTTCTTGTCCATCGAAATCATGTCGGATGAACGCGACGGTAAGATCTCTCTGTCTCTTGCACCTATGTTTCTGATTATAACCTATCTGTATTTTTCTTGCTCGGAATTGTTTCTGATTATAATCAGGCTCTTGTCGATCTATCATACTAAATTATAATCGATCAATCTGTCATAGTAAAATCAATGGTTGGATGGATCTAATTGATTGTATTCATGATCCGATTGTATAGTAAATCAATGGTTTAATGGTTCTAATCGATTGTATTCATGATCCGATTGTATGATGATGCTTTCTCCGTTTTTGTGCAGAAGTGAAAGTGATTACCACATGCGTCTTCTGGGACCTCGAGGATTACCCACTCGGGTATCCTGATATGATTTATCAGAGTATCAAGCCAGCTCTTGAGAATAACGGTTGTCGTGGTGAGGTGTCAATCTCAGCTTATGTTCAGAATGAAACGTTACCGGATGACTTGCTAGATATATTTCGTGAGGCTGGAGTCAAAATCTCATCCGTACCCAAAGGTGACTAAAAAACCCTAGTCTTTTATTCTCTGTTTTTACTTACGTATAGGTCTAGAATCTAATCTAGATCTCCGTTGTTATTAGATTACTCAAAGCATAAAAGAGTTGCTAGGATGTTCTTGGACATTCTTCTATGGGCAGTGGAGAATCCTGATCCAGCAAATCTGATGATCATCTCAAACAACTTCTCAGAACACAAGTTGTTTGTCAAGACTCTTTCTTATTTGAATAAAAGAGGTTACAGTGTTCTCTTAGCAGAGCCTGGTAAGGTCGCATCAGAAGAGGTACGTCTTTGTGTAAGCTCGGTAGATGACTTCGAGCAACGTGAAGTGGAAGAGCATAGCAAAGATTCGTCTGAGCACTAGCTGATGCAGAGTTGCTAATAATGTCTCACTTATATTATGATCCTCTCCTTTTCTGTCAAACGGCTTTATGAATACACAGGCACTGTAACCGGAATCTGAAAGTAATGTAGCAATAGCAAGAAAAAGCAAAATTTGTTCCTGAATAGTTTGGTCTAACAATTGTGTCCGTCTAAAGATTTTGTCTTTCTTCTTGCAGTGGAATCATTGTACAGACATTCTATCTGGAAACTTGTCTGAAATCAATTGGGTAACGTCAATAAACTATTTCGTAACTCCATCACTTGCGTAACCCTAAACGATAAACATTGTTGGGTAGAAATTGACGGGGGTCTTAGTTTGGGTTGGAAAAACCCGTCCCCAAATAGTTGGGGTTGAAAATGGCCGTTTTCCCGCCACGTCAATGCCACAATATCGCTGACTCAGCAGCCGTTAAATCCCGAACTAACACCGTCTTCTGTCATGTTGAAATCGGCTAATTTTCATTAGTTTAGGTTTTGAATTTAAATTAGTTTTGAGTTTGGGTAGAAATTGACGGGGGGTCTTAGTTTGGGTTGGAAAAACCCGCCCCCAAATAGTTGGGGTTGAAAATGGCCATTTTCCCCATGACTAGCATTATGATTTACTTACCCATTTTCCAGATTTCAAGTATCCAAGGGGGACCAAGTTATCCTTGTTGGTCACAGGCGGCTTGGCATAGCAGAGAGATGATAACTCAGTAGAGTAACAGCGTTCATACTTGGTAGAATTTTCAATTAAGAAAGAATTTCAAAGTTCCAAAGCCTTGAAAGTACGTCTTCACATGTGTTCTTTGGTTGATCAAGTCACTTTTTGTTAAGGGAGAAAATTTTCCTTTATACAGGTGAGTGAAGAACCACTTACCGTCAGAGTTGATCATTTGCCTCTTATAATATGAGACTACTGTTTGGTTAACCATTTCTCACTCTTTGTACAGGATAATCCGTTTGACATGGGACGATGATGTCATCAAGGCAACATCTTTTGAAGTTATTTCAACTCTTAGGGTTCTACTAAAGACAAGTTCACTATGGAGAGATCACGTTCAGATATATACCCAGGCATGTTCTCTTTATAACTTTCACCTGTGCTGGTAAAAAGGTCTCAGGGTACAAGTATCTTAGTTGATGTCTTTCAACTTGTGTAGTTGCGATATGTGGTGTAAATAAGCACCAAGCTCAAGAAGTTCTTGAAGAACTGGATGTAAGTAGCTTCATTATTGTTGTAAGTGTATGATTTTCCGTTCTTGGTCAATCTCTCACTCTGTTTTCATTGACCCAGGTTCACAAACGTACGGTTGACACTGGAATTGATGAAAAAAGGAAATGGAAATTAGCAAGATTCAGGTACTTCATTCCCTTATTCTTGTGTCTATCCCACTAAGGGACTACTTATCTGCTAAAGGTTTGAATGAGATCAGATTCTTATCTACTGAGCCTTTTTATAGGTATCCATAGCAAAAGCAATTGAAGAAAGAATTAGCGGTGAGCAACGCCGTCACGTGCTAAATGAGCAGCTCAAGGCTATAAAGAAGGTATTACTCTGCCCGCCTCACAATATATGCTTGCTATTTTCATCCACATACCATGTCCGTGTAGTGTATACATATTTGGTTTGATTCATTTAAGTGATCCAATTCAGGGGCTTGGTGTGGAGACAGATGACAAATCTGCACTTTTTGGTCAGTACTAACTTAAACTATCTTCAATTATATGTAGTCAGTTTATATCCTCGTTAGAAATTTATAATTTCACTGCATCCCTATCTCTCTTTCGACTAATATTGGCTAGTTCTCTCTTTTCTCCAGTCAGCACTCACAGGTGAATCTCTTCCGGTGACCAAAAATCCCGATTCCTCAGTGTACTCTGGTGCAACTTGCAAGCAAGGTGAAATTGAAGCAGTTTTTATAGCTACTGGTGTCCACACTCTCTTCGGTGAAGAGTTTTTTTTCTTCTTCTGATTTCCAGGTTATGACAGCAATATGAAATTTCTGTATCTGCTTGATTGCAGTGGGAATGGCGATTGAAATCATCGTTATATACGGCCTCCAAAAGAAAGATGAAACATTAGTGCAGGCTTGGGGATGTAGAATACGAGGTTGTGTGTGTAGAGATGATATAATGGAAAGATTCATGTTTTATGTGTGATTTAGTTTGCAGATTAATAGAGAGAGAGACAGTTGGAAGAGGAGATGCATAAGAAGTTATGTGCAACCCAGTTCAGAAAACTTGGAGCTGATATGCACACATGACTATGGCTTCTTGGAAAGGTAAAGGTTCAATCTTTTTATAAGACACAAAATAATTTGATTTAATTGGTTATTTGATATGGTTTTGGTGTATGTTTCGTTGATAGGGGGTTAGTAGGGAGTGTGAGCGAGTATTGTGCGAAACGAGTGAAGTGTCCTGTGATTATCGTCAAGAAGCAACCTCAAGATAGTTGAGCTTATCATATCTCTTTTATGATTGTATATGTTTTAAAGCAATTGATGTAAAATTTGAATCAATCTTCGTATGCAATCATAAATACATGACGGGTTTAAATAGTAATAGCACAATATGATGAAAACAAAAAGCTGATTTTTCCGTTGATACTAAAATTAATTAGTTAGGATATAGTGGCTATATACTATCCGAACGACGCCGGTTTTAGCTTTCGTCTTTGTCAAAAAGAACCCTAATTGTTGTTCGTTACATAGAAAAAAAAGCCCATACTTTCTCAATACCTTTTTCTTTCCTATTTCTGTCGGCCTACTACATTTCAACTAAAAGGAAAACCTAGACTTGGGCTGTAGGTCGAAGCTCAAATCCCCCAACAAAAACCACGCCGTCTGTACAAAACGCGAATCTGCGAAAAACTGACTCAGCCAAAAAAACCTAGGTCTGGGAGTTCGGTGAAATCGGGTTATTCGGGTCGGGTTATTTGGTTTTGAGAAAATTCGGTTTTTGAAAAATCCTCCCGAATTGAACCGAAATTAAATTCGGTTCGGGTCAATCGGTACTCGGATTATTCGGTTCGGTTATAAGATTTAAAAATAATTCCGAATTAAACTGATTTTTTTTCTATTTCGGTTTATTTAACCGAATTACAAAAAATATATGAATAATGGGCTAAAAACAAAGCCCAAACCCATTACAATCATTTAAAGCATTAAAAAAAATTACAACCCAATTAAAAGTAACAAATTTACAGCCCAACCCATTAAAAATTAGGGTTTTCAACACATTTGTTGACAGTGACGTAGCAGCGACGGGCGGAGACGAACTCCCAGGCCAAAAAAAACTCTAATCTCTTTTCCGTCAAACAATGTCTCCAGAAAGTAAGTGTTGCGATATTGATCTCTATTCTTGTTGCGATGCAATCGATCGATCGATTTGAACTGATAGTTCTTATTTTTTTTCTTTTCCCCTTTGTCTAGGCACCAACAAGCTCGACAACCCTTATTCTGCTCGTCCTTCCCGTTCGACTAGGAGGCCTCCTAACTCGTTAGAAAGATTTCATGAAGGCATTAATGAGGCTTCAAGTAGGCTGTGAACTGTACTACTTCCAGAGTTTGAGATGAAAGAAACTCACCGAAAGTTTGGGTTTTTTGGTTTCTGGGATATTGGTACGACAAAGTTGCCTGAGGGTTATGCGGTAAACAATTTTAAAAGAAGGATTGGATGATACAGTAAAACTCACGATTCTGATAAACACAATAGATTCTGATAAACACAATTTCAAATCTCCGATTACTTAAATCCAGAATACAAACGATCGATTCGACGTTCATGAAACACCAAATGATCAAAATGCTAGCTCTCGAGAAGAGAGAAACCTAGCCATACAAGTTTACCAAAGAATTCAAAGAAATCACAAATTGTTTGATAATGAAAACGATGAGCTAAACAGTGCTCATATAGTCTCTAACGGCCATCTACGATCTGCCAATCACCACCTGCCACGCGTTGATTCCAGACTCTTCTTATTTTGCCACTTGAATCCGCACGTGCCAACCCACACGTGTAATACTATATCAAATCTCCCCCTCTTCAAACAACCTTGACCTCAAGGTTCTACGCATCAAACTGGGGAAATTTCCTCTGAAGATCAAAAAGAAATTCCCAAGTTGCTTCCTCTATAGGTTCATTACTCCATTTCACAAGCACCTTTGTTGCTGCTCGGCCCTGACGGTTCACCATCTTACGTTCAAGGATTTGCTCAGGAAGCCTCTGCAGAGTATTAAGAACAGAGGGTAACCGAGTCGAAGTAGGAACATTACCAACAAGAACCTTCAATTGAGACACATGGAAGACCGGATGAATCTGAGACTGAGCTGGTAAAGCCAATTTGTACGCCACTTCACCACAGCGATCAATAATCTTGTAAGGACCAAAGTACTTTGGAGAAAGCTTCTGATTAACCCGCAGAACCACCGACTGCTGTCTGTACGGCTGAAGCTTGACATAAACATAGTCACCAATAGCAAAATCACGTTCAGTTCTTTGTTGATCCGCAAACTGCTTCATACGGTGTTGTGCCCTCATCAAATGGAACTTCAAGAACAGAATCATGTCTTCTCTCCCTTGTAGAGAACAAGCTATCACAGCAACTTTAGACTCTCCCGGTAGATATGGCAAATGAATTGGAGGGGCCTGTCCATAAACAATTTCAAATGGTGTCATCCTGCTGGAAGAGTGGTAATTGGTGTTATACCAATACTCTGCCAAAGCAAGCCATTTACTCCACAACTGCGGTCTAGCATGGCACATACACCGGAGATAAGTCTCCAAACATCTGTTAGCATTGATTTCAAAACCAGACTTGAAATCTCTTAGTACTACTCGATGTTTGAACTTCAATCTCCTAAACTTGTAAAACGTTTTCTGTCGTCTCTTTGCCAACCCTTTTCTTCCTAGTAGAATTATATCAAAACCTGTGAATTTCCAGAACTTGAAAACGCCATCAGATTGGAAGGCAACACAATCACTTCCACAATATAATAGGGATTGCTTTTTCTCCAAAATTGCAGATGATAATTCCTCAAGAACATAGACAGATTCACCGTTACAGAGCAAATTCTTCTTTGTCACCATCATCTTGGCTTGAATCAAGTCTTGTTTCAAATTACAACTATGCATCTCTAACTTCACTGCATTTAAGTTCACAGATTCTGGTTCTTCTTTCATCAGTACCTGCGATTGGCAATGGTCTAAGCAATCTTCCACTGCTCCTTTGTTATCTGTATACAACTCGCTGCTCTCCATTATAATCCGATCATACACAGATTGTTCTCCATGACCTGCATCAGTCTTCTTTTTTCTGAATTTGAACATCCAAGATTTGACCCTTTTTGTTTTCTTCTTTGTTCCCATTTTTTCTTTATGTCGAAACGACTTATTGATCTCTGGTGCTTCATGAACTTCTCCAACAACGACTAAGCTCAAAAAATTCTTGATATAGACAATTTCAATTCCACCAAACAACTTTACCTTCCTTGTTGTTCGAGGCCTATCAATCCTACGATCACACAATTTTGGAAAGGAGAACACATGATTGCGCAGCCTCCATAGTCTCTTATTCTCTTGTTTATATTTAAACATCCAAGACTTCAAACCTTTTCTCCTTTTCTTCAATGTCAGTCTGTCTTTAGCCTGAGACCTTTTACCAAACACTTGGTGTGCACAACAATTTTTGGTGTTACTTATCACATTATGACTCTTCTCAACATCACTGTGAACCTCAAATATCTTATGAATGTTCTTTTGAATCCATTCATGCTCCAGATTCTCATTCATCACCACATTGTCAATATTTTCAAACCGTAAATTGGCTTCCCTAAGTTCATTACTCCTCAAAATCTCAGAATTAGCAATTGATACATGTGGAGTTGATTCTTCCTCCAATAATGCTCCATGTACTAAATTGTCTTCTAAGCCAATCGATTCCATTTCAACCTCAATTTCGTCTTCTTCGTTATCCTCCTCAGCTTTCAGTTCACTATCCCTCTTAAGTGGAAGGCTCCCAACGTTATCAATGTTGCTTCGAGGATGTGCATACTCATATAAACTTCCAATTGAGAAACATTGCTGAATCGTTTGAGGCTGAAACATTTGAACATTCACTCGAGTATCTATTTGTAAACCATCCAAATAAACTCTAACTAAGTCATCTTCTCTCAGATTCACTCTTGTGCTAAGCAACTCAAACTTTTTGTGATACTCAACAATACCGTTCATCTCTTTTAACTGCTTTAACTCAGCAATTGGATCATCTAACTCTCTTAAATCTGTTTGATGCTTCAATCATCTCTGAAAGAGTTCTATAAAACTTCTGATTTTGTTCCTTCACCAGCTCCTCCAACCGCGACATACGCGCCGCCATCGGATCTTCCACTTCCTCCTCTTTTCCTTTCGATTCACCATCCTGAGACCTTCTAAGCACCATTTTCCGAGAAACGACGCAGCTCTGATACCTTTGATACAGTAAAACTCACGATTCTGATAAACACAATAGATTCTGATAAACACAATTTCAAATCTCCGATTACTTAAATCCAGAATACAAACGATCGATTCGACGTTCATGAAACACCAAATGATCAAAATGCTAGCTCTCGAGAAGAGAGAAACCTAGCCATACAAGTTTACCAAAGAATTCAAAGAAATCACAAATTGTTTGATAATGAAAACGATGAGCTAAACAGTGCTCATATAGTCTCTAACGGCCATCTACGATTTGCCAATCACCACTTGCCACGCGTTGATGCCAGACTCTTCTTATTTTGCCACTTGAATCCGCACGTGCCAACCCACACGTGTAATACTATATCATTGGAGCTGCCCTTAAAACACGTAATCAAGACTACTTTTGCATTGGTCTACTCGGATATGGAAATTTCAGACTTTTTGACCATCATGAGATTGCTGTTATGAAAAATTATGGATTCAAACTTTGCCATGTGGAAAGAAGAGCTCGTACATGTACCCGTAGGGGTTGTGGTAAAGTCATAGAATCTCATGAACCGGAAGGTAGTAAATCTTTAACAACAGTTTTGAAATATAGTTTGATTTTCTCTCTCTCTCTCTCTCTCTCTCTCTAATATTATTCTCTCTTTTTTTGTTCGTTCTCAGATCAGTATGGTAGTCGTTATAAGGGTAAAATGGATTTAGCTGATGCGTTGGTGGTTCAGTCCATGTTCTTCTATCGCATGGATGTTGGCACGCCAGCTAATATGCTCGTCCTATCGAGTGATCCCGATTTTGCAACTACGGTTGCTACGTTGAAGTCGAGAGGAGTTACAGTCTTTGTTGCAGCAGAACAAGATGCTAACCCTATTCTTCTTCGAAGTGGAGATGCTGGCTGGTACTGGTCTAAATTGATTAATGGAGAGGGCTCTGATTTCTGATCTCTGAAGAAGAGAAATTTGATCGGGTAATAGTTATGCTTTAGTTATTACTTTAGATTTTAGTTAACGTATAGGTTTATTAGGTACTTCTTGAAAGTGTAGGACTGGTTCGTGTCTGGTCTCTTAAGAAGTGTTCAAGAAGTAGAGCTCTTCCTAGATATACATAAATTCAATGCTTTCTCTTAGTTATGGACCTATGGTTATCAAAATGGTTTAAGGTTCCTTTTATATGTGATTTCTGTTTCGGATTTCCTTGATCGTGTTTGAGTTATTTTCATCTTGTTCTTCCGGTTATCATCTGTGTTTTGTGACCGTATTGCTTAGCAGCTCATTAAAATCGCCCATTATAGGCCAAGGACTATTTCTTCTGTTTATTCCAATCCTCTCTAGTCTCTCCGAGAGATGGTTTCTTAATCTTGGATTTGGGTTCCCATATACAGAGGACAAGTAGAAACTTCATTACTTTTTACATAGCAATCTACAAGATTAAAGGAATGGAAATAAAGAGAGACATCTTATGACTGCTTCCATAAATCTACTAAATTAAAATATCAAATACCTCATTTTAATATACGATGAAATAAAAACAGAAAAGTTAAAGAGTAATTTATTTAATTTAATATAATAACAATCTCATAGGAAGCCAGTAAAACAGCTTCTGACATAGCACAAATCTTTCGTTGTAATCAAACTGAACTTCTTGGAGTTACTACTCGTGCTTGTATCCAGACGCCTTCCCGCTTCTCCCAACTGTATAAGGCTCCGGCAAAGTTTTCTCACTATTTATCTCCAAACCGCGATAAGCTCGGCTGAGGAAATACTCGGGGTCCAGATTTCACAGCGGTTTGTTTACTGAGAGTTATGATCATTTCCTTTCAATTGCAATGCTTTCTCTGCGGTTTGTACCAATGCCATTGTCTCTCCTGTGTCTTCTTCTCCATTCTTAGCTTGATCTGCATCAAGTAGCACACTGTTTCTCAAACTCATGGAATCAACAAAAAAGGCTTTTGTTGACTGAACAATGTATCCCAATTCTATGATACCGTTTGTTTTGTGATCTTCTACGTAACCACCCTGAAAGAAGGAGAACCGTGGCTCCTCTTGCCCGCTACGTGCTTCTGATTCCGATTTTACAGAGTTGATCACATCTTGGAAATGCATTAGGTATGCACCTGTCCATTCACTCCCTCTGTGGAACCAGAAACACTAAAGACACCAATTCAGGAACTCGTGGATCGAATACAAAAACTATAACGATTTTCGCATTATAATAATTTCTCTCTGTACCTGCTAAAAGCAAGATTGGCTTCGAATGGAGTAATGACAGGGGACATGAACTCTTTGCTATCTAGAAGAGCAGTTCGGGCACAAGAGAAGTAGATGAAAACATCGCACTAAGAAGAAAAAAACACAAGACATGAAAAGGTATTACTCATTTGACATATCTAAATTTGATAATTACAGCTCAATGACAAGCCGTTGTTAACTTACCTCGGGGAAGTTTGCGAGTTTGGCCGGATTAGGCCGTCCCATGGCAAGAATGTAAGATTTTTTGCCAGCTGCAGATATGAGTGCTTGCATATGGTGAATCATATGAAGGTAACCAGCTGCATATATTGCCAGGTGACATTAGACATTTAATGAACTTATCAATCTTGACATCACAAATGCAAAAGAATAGGAACTTACCAACACCAAGAGTCCCCACCAAAATACCTATAATATTTGCATCCTTAGCTTTTTCCACCAAGTAATATCTGCAACACATAACTCTGAATGAGGACTTGAAATGTAAATCCACAGAGATAATAAAGAAGATCGAAAGGATTGACAAAGTTTCATATTGTGATGTACAATGTCTGCATGAAACAAGTGATTATACCGTCGCTTAAGCATCCTTCTTTGCTGATAAAATTCCATCACCAAAGAATCTTCTTCAGCATCATATCTGACTAAGATCAACAAACAAACATAAACAAGAAGATAAGCTATTCATGTCTATGTCGATCCATTGGATATTTGTTTAAGAAAAATGGACAGTAGCAAGTTACTCAAAAACGATTGACATAACCAAGAACTAGATCAAGAAATATCCATGGATAAAGCCATATACCTATGTCACAACCATTGAAGGTCAGTACTACATTGGCAAAAGCTGAACTGTCAGAACCTATCCAGAAAAGTAAATAGTCCTCGATTTTGCTTCCTTCTGGCAAGTCCCAAGTTAGCCCTCCTAGTCTATAACTCCTAGATGAGGATAAGCTATCACTAGAATCACTTTCGCTATATGATCTCGGATGCTCCATGGATTATCTAGGATCTTTGGATGGACTAATGAATGAACACAAGACATTGGCTACAGATAACTTCAACTGAGACTCAGTCTTCGATAATCCTATTTCTTCTTGGATATGGGGAATCACATGCGTGTATTGTAGACCATAAAGAATCTGAAAACAAAGCAAAGATTGAGAAAACAGAACATGTTTATCAATATGTACTTCATAAAGATAAACTAGCCTCATATACATAATAGGCTCCAAATGCTTAACGCAGCTGGAGACGTTTATCGAAGCTTTTCCGAAAACGAAGAATGCTGGAAGAACCGATGTCCTGCGAAAACATAAAACCTCACAACAAGACATTGTTTCAACAAGGGAATTTACAGCAATTACATAAATCAAGAAAAGGGTTTACGACTCACGGGCTTAGACATGTTTGACCGTAATGAACAACACATTCAGCATCAATATGCAAAGCTCCAACTTCATCAATGCAGCAACTACCATAAGTTGTGTCAGCCATTACAAAGAACCTGACTTCTCTGTCAGTAAGCAAACGAGTTTTGCTCTTAAGAGCACTCACGACCTTAGTCGAATCCTTTAACAACTCATCCGGGAACTATCACAGAAACAAGACAAAGAAAAAACTAAGCTTTATCATCTCCATATTCATTAAATTAACAATTTTAGCTAAGAAACAAAATCAAACTTCTCCATTCAGAAACTGGAGTCACGGAGAAAAGTTTTGGTACCTGTAAAGCAATTCTGGTGAAGCTTTTGCTGATAATGAACTCCGCTGTACAATTAATCTCAAACTTTGATTCAAATTCCAACTCCATAGATTAATCACCGGAAATTGTCAACCTTTCCGGCCGAATAACTAAAATCGTATTTCGACTTGGATAAATTGCGGCTGGAGACGAAACAAACCAGATGATCGATGAAACGGTGCCGTTTCGGTTGAGCCTTATGGGGACTATCAAAAATTCAAACACACCGGCGAATCACTGGTTTCCTTATTTACCAAACCCGGTTTAAGCATATTTATCGGTTAAGGTAAAGCGACATCGTTTTATCCCTCGGGGAACGAAATCTATATATACATTTTTGATTACTTTTGAATATGTTTAAATTTATAGCAGATAAATTTTTGGTTACTTATGAAATATAATTAAATACTAGTATATATAATCTGTTTTCGTAACAATGTCAATTAAATTAATTTAGCCAACTCGAATTCAAAATTTAATAGAGTGAATTTGAATAAGTAAATTATTAAAAGATCGACTCAAGAGCTAAAGGGTCGTGAGAGACAACAAGGGCAAAAGGGTAATTTTCTTTTCTGAGAATCTTCTTCGCTACTCACCTCTTTTAGTACGAGTTTTTTTTTGTTTGTTACAGAGAGTGAGAGCGAGACTGTTATCGGTGAGGAGAGAGAGAGCTTGAGGCAGTTGTTGGGAGAGGAGCGCTCTGTTCATCGCAAGGTTTCGCGAATTTCCGGTGAGTCTCTGGCCAAAATATAGGTTAACTGGACTCACAGAGACTCTGTTATCGGTGAGAGAAAGCTTGAGGCAGTTGTTGAGAAAGGAATGCTCTGTCCATCGCAAGGTTTCGCGATTTTCCGGTGAGTCTCCGGCCAAAATATAGGTTAACTGGACAAATTTCTGTGTTCTTTCTTCGCTGCTTAATTCAATCGGTTAGATTTCTTAGGATTTGCGATTTGAAGCTGGATTGAGGTCGATTTCTTCACACGATACATTAGAATCAGGTTACTTAGAAACTAAACTGTTGTTCACTCGCGAAACTCGGTTCACACCATAGAGAATCGATCGATTAGACTCGTAGATTGACTCGGTAGAAGTAGAGTTTATCATAGAATCGATTTTAGAACTCGGTAACCTCTTAAAACCTAATAACCTTACATATTTATGTGCATCTCCATTTCTTACTTCATTCTCAGATACTGAATCTTGTTTTTTTTTTTTGTTTTTTTTTTTTGCAGATAATGGAACAACCCTATCTTGCTCCTCGTCGGGCAGACTTGCAATGTCACCTTTGGGATTGCCATAGGTGCCTCCTTCCTTATTGCATGGGGATCCATAAAACGGTTGCAGTGTCTAGTGAAGCCGACACGAGGGCAGCTGTAATAGTAGACGGTATTACTGATCACGCACAACTTGTGGCATCGGAAAATGTCTCAGAGGCACACTGCTGAACTTTCCATGTGGAGCACCTATACTTCCGGTTCATGTTTTGTTCATCCATCCGTGGCAGCAAGGAGAGGTCTTCGACCTTGCAGTTGGTCTAAATGAAAGAGAGCGGCTGTTTCTTTTTGCATCTGAACCCGAACCTCCTCAGCATATACAATCCATTTAGAGGCATATACAGACTAGGTGGGCTGCAGCGAATGTAAGAATGAGAAGTTGGTACTTAAGGTTCCCGATAGTTCAGAACGGTTTTTTTAGGCTAACTCAATTCTCTATAATGGGACATGGACGAGCTATATACTGGCTGTTGTTTAGGCCGTATATTCCAGAGATCATAATCCAGGAGCCCGGGACTGTGGAGATGCCAGACAACATTCCAGATCCTCGGCCTTCTAATCAACCATCACCAGATAGCCCAACGGATTCTCAACCATCTGGTTTGTCTGAGGTTGGAGATTGTTCTGCGTCCGAATCTCCCTTTCCTGTTGCTGGCATCAGCATTACGTTCATGCTCAACCAGATGCTTGACCTTGATGCAGGTACAACCAGTTTAAACATCTTCCATGATTGCATAGTTATTACTCTATAAGCCTACGGCTCTATGCTCTTACATGCATTGAGCGGCTATCTTGTGACAATTACTTTCGAGCTTATGACAGTATCCTATATATATACTAACAATAAATTCCGTCCTTCAATTTTACAGGGATACCACGACGTATTGTTTTGGACAATCTTCTGAGGCTCCTTTCCGGTAGTTCTCAGGCAATGCTGCAACCATTATAGATTACTAAGCTTGTGTGCCTACATTTGACCTTTGACTTGTGTTGTTAGCAGTGGAAGAATCTGCATCTGACATTCGTCATTGCACTGCCTTCAAGCTAATCGATCAGCAGTGGCTCTCCATGCGCGCTTCAGTTGCCTTCAACCGGAAGTATATCAACTTGCTGTACTTTGCTTGGGATTCAAAGGTAAGCATTTACAAACGCTTAACAAAACTGTCCCATATGATATATATATCAGGAAATGACATTGAATGTTTCTTAATGCAAATTTTCCCGTGCCTTTTGTTTGTTTCCTGCAGAAATCCTTCCAGGACCTTCAGTGGAAACAGGCTAGCGATTGTTCTGTGTCTGAATACCACAACTTCATACATGGAATTTAACGCAAGTATTATTCTACAACATGTTTGACTTAGTTGGACTTGTTTCTTTATCTTTACCTATATAAAGTCTCCAAACAAATAATGGTAATTTTGTGAATATCTAAATGACAGACGGTAATGAAATCGACAAGGATAGAGATAATGATTGAAGACATAACACAAGGAAAGGAAAAGTTTGTATCGTTTGACATGCCTTGAAGATTTGCCAGCATTCAAGCCTATTCATTACTGCCATAGCTTTTGGCGCCTTTTTTTTTTGTTGTCTCTTTTGAGAAGTAATTTGTCGGACAGCCTCCTTATGGTGTTCGGCATCGTCGGGCCAAAATTGGCATTCTTAAACCCTATATGTTGTAGACCCATATATTCTAAATTTGGTCTCAAAATTTTACGGCCAAAACTCACAAGTACCAATACATGAAAGTCGAACGCTCCATTTCATGTAACCTTCTAATCACAAACACCATTGTTTTCTTCCTCAAAGTCCTTTGGCTGAACAAGAGCAGAGTACCTGTACAATCGGGTCATCAAAACAGAGGCAGAGTCTATCCTCTGCTCCCCCTCTTGTTGTCTGTAAGAAGAAGAGTTTTGCTACGAAAAGGCTTTGTCTGTCTTCAAGCATTAACAAAAAGTTGGGGAACTCAGAGAGTTTCAGAGAAGTGTTGACTACTGATGAATTAAGAAGAAGCTCGAGGAGTACCAGTAAAAGGAGCGATGTGGTTGCCTAAGTTACCAAGAACGACAAACAAATAATCAGATTCCAGAGACTACTAAGAGAGGGAAAACAAGTCAAATAGTCACGGTAGAGAAAGGACATGTTTCTAAAAATCCAACTTCAAAACAAGCATATAAATTTATGGGTTTAGACACAGAAAAGAGGCTCGTGCAAGAGCAATGCGTCATGAAGCAATTTATGAATTTAATGTTACACAATAATTATATATACCTGGATGATTAGAGTTTCAAGCTTTGGAGACTGCTTAAGCAGATACGGCAGTAGTCTCCAACCTCGTTTATCCTTACTCCCAAAAGTTAAGCTTACCAGATTGTTGAACACCGGTAGCCGTAGTCCATGTTTAACACATCGAGAAATCACCTGAAATACACATGCGCACACGAACTTTAAGAATGTCCAATTAAGCTTTAAAAAGTTTAAAGAAAGTCGCAAACTTACATCAGCAGAATTGGCAGAGAGACGCATGGTCTTAATGTTGCTTATCCCAATAAAGAGACCCGATATATCCGGCCTCTTGATTATATTAGAATAACGAAGGTCCAGCCTAGCTTCGACCAGGGACTTCAAGTTAACTTGTGGATACAAAGACAATGCATAATCGGAGTAGTCCAGGAAGACAAGACTTGGGGCATCAAATGACATACCAAGATCAAGATCATAGTCAGAATCGTATTGAACTGATAGTTTCTCGATGATCCGACTCGATATGCAGAATGGAAGTCCTACATACTGCTTGTGACGTACAAATAGCTCCTCGAGCACCGGACAACCAGGAAGAAGCACATAACACAGATCTTCATATTCAAAAAAGATTGAATCGATGAAGAGACTCTTAAGCGCCGGAAGAGACTCTTAAGCGCCGGAAGAGACAAATCTGGAGGAAGCTTTCCAAAAGCAACTTGTGTTCCCAGTGTCAGCTTAACCAGCGTCTTGCTCGTGAAGAGCGCATGAGGTAAAAAGACATCACCATGAGTCTGTATATTTACGGGCAGTTGCCAAACACCAGTTTCAGAACGAGGAACGGGGTCCCAGCGAGGCTTAATACTTACGCCCAGCTCCACAACACCACGATCCAAGGCATTACATACCCAGCGGACCACATGAGCCAACTCGCTGTCGTGGTCATAGTGACATTTCAGGGAGAATTTCTTGAGAGGAGAAGCGCATTGCAAAGCGAGTGTTCTGTCGACAAAATTCCTGAAGCACTCCTTGATCACATCCCTCCTTTGTTTACCCTCTTCCGGTTGCAGCAAAACAGAATCATCAAAATCGAGATTATGCACCAATGCAAACACATTCCTCCACTTTTTGGAGAGAAGAGATGTTGAAGCAGCCAGTTTGGTGGGAACTAAGGACAAGATGTCTCCCAGAACCTCATGAGGGAGCCAGCTGATTGCATCTTTGGAGCCAGTATCCAAATTTTTTGTATCCATATAGACAGAACCAGCCTCTTCCTTAAAAGTGTCTGAAACATGATGAAAGTGAGATCAGAGTGATTCAACAGCTGGATAAACCAACATGCAGCCGAACAAAAAGTTGGATATTTCTAAAACCTTGCGAAAGCTCAAAAATTGTCTGAATGTTATTGATAACCAGAGAGATAACAAAGAACGGAGAAGTTCCACAAACCATACGATCCAGTTTTCATAACTACAAAGATTTGAGAAAGCAATTACGAGATGAAGCTGAAGTTTAAGAAAAATAACAAGGTTAGAGAAGCTTTTTTCTCAAGGGAAGATTCGATTAGTGCCAATCTACAACAGCCGATTAGTGCCAATCTACAACAGCTACATCAAAACCAGTCTATCTATAATCTAATGGAAGCTCGAAAGAACAAGACTTTGAGAGCGAAGCAGAGGAAATCACGGAGAACAGAGATCAGAGAAGATCCACATCCCAAAATTGCAATTGACAATAACAAGGTTACAGAAGCTAAATGTTCACACTTTTCCCCGTTTGGAATTGAATTGATTGAAAAATTAGAGCTCGAAATAACACCATGAAGCTCAAAATAAAACTTTGGGGCGCCTGTAAGAAGCAGAGGAAATCATGGAGAACAGAGGTCAGAGAAGATCCACATCCCAAAGCTTGCAATTAACAATGACGTTCGACAAAGAAAAAAAAAACAAAACTAAAAGAGGGTTTAGAAACTAAAGCGTCAACCTTTTAATTTTCCGATTGTATTCAAAGGTTCTGGCTTTCTCGCAAGTGTGGAGGACGTCGCACAGAGAGAACGATAGAGTCTCCGATTCGGTTAAATCTATTTATTCCCAATGTTTCCCATTGTCGTCTTTTAAACCGGACTATCAATCATACCGGCGAGCTCTAGGTTTCCGTATTGATTAAAACCGGTTTTAGTATTTATTTATCGGTCGAGATTTGCAAATCTATCAATCACACACTGGTTTCCCTATTTATCACACCCGGTTTAAGTATATTTTATCGGTTCTGACAACGACATCGTTTAATCCACCGCCGTCAAAAACAATTTCTTCGTTTAATGGACGGCTGAAAATTAAGGAATCAACAACTCTCACATGTGTGTGCAAACATTCTCTCTTCAAACAATCTCATACGAAGCCAGTAAAACAGTTTCTGACCTAGCACAAATCTATCTTTGTGATCAAACTGAACTTCTTGGAGTTTGCTATTCGTGCTTGTATCCAGACGCCTTCCCGCTTCTCCCAACTATGTAAGGCTCTGGCGAAGTATTCTCACTATTTATCTCCAACCCGCGATAAGCTCGGCTGAGGAAATACTCAGGTCCTGAATTTGCAGCGGTTTGTTTAGTCAGTGAGTTATGATCATTGCCTCTCAACTGCAATGCTTTCTCTGCAGCTTGTACCAATGCCATTGTCTCTCCTGTGTCTTCTTCTCCATTCTTAGCTTGATCTGCATCAAGTACCACACTGTTTGTCAAACTCATGGAATCAACAAAAAAGGCTTTTCTTGACTGAACAATGTATCCCGCTTTCTATGATACCGTTTGTTTTGTGATCTTCTACGTAACCACCCTGAAAGAAGGAGAACCGTGGCTCTTCTGATCCGCTATGTGCTTCTGATTCTGATTTTACAGAGTTGATCACATCTTGGAAATGCATTAGGTATGCACCTGTCCATTCACTCCCTCTGTGGAAACAGAAACACCAAAGACACCAACTCAGGAACTCGTGGATCGAATACAAATACTATAACGATTTTTGCATTATAATAATTTCTCTATGTACCTGCTAAAAGCAAGATTGGCTTCGAATGGAGTAATGACAGGGGACATGAACTCTTTGCTATCTAAAAGAGCAGTTTGGGCACAAGAGATGTAGATGAAAACATCGCACTAAGCAAAAAAACATAAGACATGAAAAGGTATTACTCATTTGACA
>NW_003302551.1:19440745-19650751 GCF_000004255.2 Arabidopsis lyrata subsp. lyrata
ATGCAAAAGAATAGGAACTTACCATCACCCAGAGTTCCCCCCCAAAAATACTTATAATATTTGCATCGTTAGCTTTTTCCGCCAAGTAATATCTGCAACACATAGCTCTGAAATGAGGACTTGAAATGTAAATCCACAGAGATAATAAAGAAGATGGAAAGGATTGACAAAGTTTCATATTGTGATGTAAAATGTCTGCTTGAAACAAGTGATTATACCGTCGCTTAAGTATCCTTCTTTGTTGATAAAATTCCGTCACCAAAGAATCTTCTTCAGCATCATATCTGACTAAGATCAACAAACAAACATAAACAAGAAGATAAGCTATTCATGTCTTTGTCAATCCATTGGATATTTGATTAAGAAAAATGGACAGTAGCAAGTTACTCAAGCTTTTGACATAAACGAAGAACTAGATCAAGAAATATCCATGGATAGAGCCATATACCTATGTCACAACCATTGAAGGTCAGTACTACATTGGCAAAAGCTGAACTGTCAGAACCTATCCAGAAAAGTAAATAGTCCTCGATTTTGCTTCCTTCTGGCAAGTCCCAAGTTAGCCCTCCTAGTCTATAGCTCCTGGATGAGGATAAGCTATCACTAGAATCACTTTCGCTAAGTGGTCTCGGATGCTCCATGGGTTCTCTAGGATCTCTGGATGGACTAATGAATGAACACAAGACATTACCTACAGATAACTTCAACTGAGACCCAGTCTTCGATAATCCTAATTCTTCTCGGATATGGGGAATGACATGCGCGTATTCTAGTCCATAAAGAATCTGAAAATAAAGCAAAGAATTGAGAAAACCGAACATGTTTATCAATATGTATTTCATAAAGATAAACTAGCCTCATATACCATAATAGGCTTATCCCTCTTTGACGCATAATCTATCAAATGCTTAACGCAGCTGGAGACGTTTATGGAAGCTTTCCCGAAAACGAAGAATGCTGGAAGAACCGATGTCCTGTGAAAACATAAAACCTCGCAATAAGACATTGTTTCAACAAGGGAATTTAAAGCAATTACATAAATCAAGAAAAGGGTTTATGACTCACGGGCTTAGACATGTTCGACCATAATGAACAACACATTCAGCATCAATATGCAAAGCTCCAACTTCATCAATGCAGCAGCTACCATAAGTTGTGTCAGCCATTACAAAGAATCTGATTTCTCTGTCAGTAAGCAAACGAGTTTTGCTCTTAAGAGCACTCACGACCTTAGTCGAATCCTTTAACAACTCATCTGGGAACTATCACAGAAACAAGACAAAGAAAAAAACTAAGCTTTATCATCCCCATAGTAATTAAATTAACAGTTTTAGCTAAGAAACAAAATCAAACTTCTTCATTCAGAAACTGGAGTAATGGAGAAAAGTTTTGGTACCTGTAAAGCAATTCTGGTGAAGCTTTTGCTGATAAGGAACTCCGCCGTACGATTAATCTCATACTTTGATTCAAATTCTAACTCCATAGATTAATCACCGGAAATTATCAACTTTTCCGGCCGAATAACTAAAATCGTATTCGTCGACTTGGATTTGCGGCCGAAGAAGAAACAAACCAAACGAAGAAGAATGATGATTGATGAAACGGTGCCGTTTCTGTTGAGCCTCTTATTATAGTTCTCATCACTGGTTTTCCTTATTTATCGGTTATGAACTTATGATGAAATGACATCGTTTGAATTGCTACTCCTTCGAGTTACTAATTTGTTCTTCTTTAGATTTCCGAATTTTTGTATGATAGACATAGACCCGACAAATACAGACGCTGCTGAAGAGTTTCAAGCTTTGGAGACTCCTTAAGCAGATACGGCAGTAGTCTCCATCCTCGGCAATATATGAGTTTCATGTTACACAGAATAATTTGATAAACTAAATGAGAGATCTTGAACTTGGATGAAACTGAAAATCCAAGAAGCGTCAACAACAGAATCCTTTTGGTTTGCAATACATGGCATCATCCACCACAGCCTCCACTAGCACCACTTCACCGCATTCCGACTCCCCAATAAATTTCTTCAAGTGTTCCAACTCTTTAGCTGTTCCCCCATAACCATGAACACGCAACACCTTCACTTGGAACGGACGCATGGTCTCATCGCCTGTGTAACTATCCAGCCCCTGGAGAAGCATCAAGAAGATGCATGTAAAAGAAGTTCCTAGCTATCTCTGTCTCTCTTTAGATATATTCGTTCAAGGGTTTTGCTATACCTGGATGATTAGAGTTTCAAGCTTTGGAGACTGCTTAAGCAGATATGGCAGTAGTCTCCATCCTCGTTTATTCTTACTCCCAAATGTTAAGCTTACCAGATTGTTGAACACCGGTAGTACTAGTCCACGTTTAACACATCGAGAAATCACCTGAAATACACATGCGCACACAAACTTCAAGAATGTCCAAGCTTTTTAAAAGTTTAAAGAAAGTAGCAAACATACATCAACAGTATTGGCAGAAAGATGCAGGGTCTCAATGTTGCTTATCCCTATAAAGAGAACCGATATATTCGGCCTCTTGATTATTTTAGAATAACGAATATCCAGCCTAGCTTCGATTAGGGACTTCAAGTTAACTTGTGGATACGCAGACAAGGCATAATCGGAGTAGTCCAGGAAGACAAGACTTGGGGCATCAAATGACATACCAAGATCAAGATCATAGTCAGAATCGTATTGAACTGATAGTTTCTCGATGGTCCGACTCGATATGCAGAATGGAAGTCCTATATACTGTTTGTGACGTACATATAGCTCCTCGAGCACCGGACAACCAGGAAGAAGCACATAACACAGATCTTCATATTCAAAAAAGATTGAATCGATGAAGAGAGTCTTAAGCGCCGGAAGAGACAAATCTGGAGGAAGCTTTCCAAAAGCAACTCGTGTTCCCAGTGTCAGCTTAACCAGCGTCTTGCTCGTGAAGAGCGCATGAGGTAAAAAGACATCACCATGAGTCTGTATATTTACGGGCAGTTGCCAAACACCAGTTTCAGAACGAGGAACGGGGTCCCAGCGAGGCTTAATACTTACGCCCAGCTCCACAACACCACGATCCAAGGCATTACATACCCAGGGGAACACATGAGCTAACTCGCTGTCGTGGTCATAGTGACATTTTAGGGAGAATTTCTTGAGAGGAGAAGCGCATTGCAAAGCGAGTGTTCTATTGACAAAATTCCTGAAGCACTCCTTGATCACATCCCTCACTTGTTTATCCTCTTCCGGTTGCAGCAAAACAGAATCATCAAAATCAAGATTATGAACTAATCTAAAGACATTCCTCCACTTTTTAGCAAGAAGAGATGTTGAAGCAGCCTGTTTTGTAGGAATTAAGGACAAGATTTTGCCCAGAACCTCATCAGGGAGCCAGCTGATTGCATCTCTCGAGCCAGTGTTCAACATTTTAGTATCCATACAGACACAAACAATACCTTGCTTAAAAGTGCCTGAAACATGAAGTGAGCTCAGAGTGATATCATTGCTGGATTAACCAAACAAAAAAAGGTATATACAGAAGCCAACAAGGACCAGAGAAGCTCCACAAACCATAAGAAGATCCAGTTTTCACAGTTACAAAAATTTGAGCACGCAACAACGCAATGAAAGCTGAATAACAAGGTTAACGCTTTTTCCCCTTTTTTTGAATTGAATTAAGGGAAGATTCGAGATTGAGTTAACGCCAGAAATCCGATAAGTGGCAAACTACAACAGTTTGATCAAAATCAATCCATCTATAACCAAGTCGAAGCTCAAAAGAACAAACACTTTGAGCGGTTGTAAGAAGCAGAGGAAAAACCATGAGAAGAGAGATCGGAGAAAATCCACACCCCAAAGCTTGCAATTAACAATGACGTTCGAGAAAGAACGAAAAACAAAATCAGAAGAGGTTCTATATAGAAACTAAAGCGTTAACCTTTTAATTTTCCGATTGCATTCAAGGTTCTGGCTTTCTCGCAAGTGTGAACGATGGAGTCTCCGATTCGCTTAACCGACTATCCCCAATGTTTCCCAATGTCATAAATTATTAAACCGGACTCTCAATCAAACCGGCGATCACTAGGTTTCCTTATTTCTCAAACCCGGTTTAATATCATTTATCGGTTAATATGAAAACGACATCGTTTTATTCACCGCCGTCAAACAATTTCATCGCCGACTTGTTCGGTTTTTGTTTCTTATTGAACACACAAACAAGAAAACACAAACCAATCCTTCATCGAATTAGGGTTTCATCAAGGTATTACATTTTTTTCATGCCCTTATCATCTTTGAATTGCTTCTCCTTCGAGTTTCCGAATTGGGTCGTTAAAATTTCCAGGCTTTAGATTTCTGGTAATCTTTTTTTGATTAGATCGCCCTATCGATTGGTTCAGTCCCTTCTTCTTTCCCAATTCTTCTTGATTGGCTTAGCGTCGTTGCTATGATTAAACTTTGAACATACCTAAAAGAAACGTTTTTTTTGTTCTTATTGAATTTTCTCTTTGATTTGTTGTTGAAGATCCTGGAGTTGATGTATTGAGAGAAGCCTTGGAGATAAAAGATGAGCTCTACGCAGGCTAATCTATGCAGACCATCCTTGTTCTGTGCAAGGACAACACAAACAAGACATGTCTCTGTGGCATCTTTTAAGTCGTCATTACGCTTTGATTATCGACCACTCCCCAAATTAACTATTCGGGCATCTGCATCATCATCATCCATGTCTACTCTATTTTCGCCTCTACAAAATCATCGATGTCGGAATCAGAGGCAAGGTCCTGTTTTGTGCTTACTTGGTGGGAAGGATAAGTCTAACGGGAGTAACGAGGTCAGAGACTTCTTCTTCATTCTAAAGATCTTTAGTGTGTGTGTCTTTGCTTATTAGATCATAGAATGCCGATATTTTAATCTTTAAATGTTGCCAATTGATCTTTGTGTGTATGTGTGTGTGCGCGCGCGCGTGTAAGAAGTTGTGCACAGAGTTGAGTTATATTTCTGATGATAAGTAGTGTTGATATAATTATTTTCTGTTGTGTACTTACTTGGTCGGAAGGATAAATCTTATAGTAGTGATAAGATCAGATGTTTTCTCTTCATTCTTTAGATGTTCTTGCTGAGATTTGAATATTAAATCTTTCAAAAGTGATATTTTTGTGTGTGTTTGTAAGTTAAGGGGCACAGAACTAAGTTATGTTTAGTGTTTCTGATATTAATACACTCAGTAATGATCTTTTATCATCAGATATCATCACCATGGAAAGCTATTGAGAATGCAATGGGGAAGAAATCGGTTGAAGATATGTTGCGTGAGCAGATACAAAAGAAAGACACTGGCGGCATTCCTCCACAAGGAGGAGGAGGGGGTGGCGGTAGAAATGGTGGGAGTAATGGGTCTGGAGGCTCATCAGGAGAAGATGGTGGTTTTGCTAGTTTTGGGGATGAAACTCTGCAAGTGGTATTAGCAACCTTAGGCTTCATCTTTCTGGTAATCACAAGATCACAAGCCCACACAAGTTATCTTTGAATTATAGTATCTTTAACTTTGATCGTTGTTTCTCTTCTTGCAGTACATCTACATCATCAACGGGGAGGAGTTGTTCCGTCTTGCAAGAGATTACATTAGGTACCTTATAGGACGACCGAAGAGTGTTAGGCTGACGCGAGTTATGGAAGGTTGGAGTAGATTCTTCGAGCGTATGTCGAGGAAAAGAGTGTATAACGAGTACTGGCTAAAGATCAAGCGATCATCAACACGTCTACCTGGTATGATAACCCGGGCAAATACAGACGCATCTTGAGATCTTATGTTGATTCAAATGAAATGAAGATGGTGATTGGTTTTCTTACTGATAAAAGTAGTTTCCCTTGGACCCTGAACCGTGTTTTTGTTTTAGCTTTAGTTACTTTCGCCATTGTCACCCAACATTCAGATTGTTAGTAAATATTGATGCTTTCATAAGAAAATAGTAAAGCACTTGCTAAATCTTGTCGTATTTTACGTAAATAATAGTGAATCCTATATATATGAAAGGTAATCGTAATCGATAACAAAAAGCAGAGCATGTAAAGAAGAATGCAGAGGAGATGGCATAAGGTGTTAGCTAGGGAACCGGAACAAGAGTTTGGAAGTAAGAAGAAGCAACAACACGAGCGTATTCAGAGACTTGTTAAGGAGGAAATTGTTAGAGTTAGACATGAACAAAGACTCTTGATAATCCCAAATGATCAGCACTCCTCCATCTCCTTTGCCATCAGGAATCTCCAATGGCGTAAATAGTTGAATCTCCTTTGGTCTTGGTTGGTAAAGTTGGCATAAAGACAGTGAATGCATCTTAACCTATCTTTCTTCTTGTACATCGACCATGCTCCAAATATCGAGTCTGGCATGGGGAACATTAAAGGTCCTCATCTCCGAAACAGAGAGGCGGTCTCGGAGGACGAGAAGCTCAGAGAAATGGGGAGTGTGGTCGTCGTCTTCTGAAGAAGAATAGATTGGGTTTGGGTGGGAAACGTCTCTAAACTTTTCAAGGTGAAGATCAAATGCAACAATTCTTGAAGCGTTGGGTTCCCAGAGATCAACAGTGAACCAGTGAACCGTCTTTGTCGGGGAAAAGAAACGGTGTAGAATCGTCTCCGTCCCTGCAACCGAAAGCTAAAAGGATTTTCCGACGACAGGAACTCTTTATCAGATCTCTCTGGACGCAACTATGGGATTCGATAAACGATTTCCATTGCTTCGAAACGGACTTGAATCTGATAGACTTCAATGGAAGCCTTAGGAGGATATTGTCGACGAGATCATGACCAATATAACCACATGTACTTGCTGAATAAGCAGCAGCCATGTTTATTTTCTTCTCTCAAGTTTTGTTTTTATTGTCTTGCCTTTTGTGATTCAGTAAACAATACGTAAATACTAAATACTGTATATGTGATTACGGCAAAATACTTGCGTATCAATCAATCAAAAAAAAAAAAGAGTACAGGCTTTTTTGTTTAAGCCCAATATAAGAAAAACGTGTATGTTACAAGAAATTTATTAATATTACAGAGTACAGGCTTTTTTGTTTAAGCACATTTTTAAGAGCCCATTTCGATCTACCATTTTTCTTGTAATTCACTTGGAACTTGAGACTATTTATACGAATCTATGTGCCTTTACTTCGTATTTGTGAAGCAAATTAACTTTTCATGTTTAGAAATTTGGTCCATTGTTGCCTTAGCCATGTGGGTTTCCAATACTCTCTGTTAAGAAATGTGAAGCAAACTGTTTTAGTAATGAACCGTTACCATTTCATCATAGTTAGGTACTGAGCATTTTCCTCTGATTATTCTCTGATGTGTTGGATTTGTTGTTGTACTTACAGAGCCTTTATGGAATCAGAATTGCCTGCTCTAAAGGAGAAAAACCCGCAGCTCGAAGTGGTTACCGAGCTTTCACGGGGACAACATCCTTATTTGAAGGGCATTTACAGTATGAATCTTTCTCCTCTTATCATCACATCCTTCTTTAAAGGTTGTTGACATTAGCAATATCACTTGCACAATTCATAGGGAATAGAAATGAAAGGGTGGTGTGTGTGAAGAACATGGATCCTGAAGAAGTGCTTCTGAATGCAACAAGGCTGAGGAACTCGCTTGGAAGGAAAGTGGTGAAACTGAGGACCAGACATGTCAAATTCTGATAACTTTACTGCTACATAGTTTGCAGGTTTTCTTCTTCTAGCTGTTGAATCGAGTGTTGCAAGTATCAGGATTGACGGTTTATCTCTATATTGCAATCCCAGGTTGTTTGTACCGTCTGTGACTTGGACAAATATACAGTCTTCAAATGTTTTGTCTTGTCCTTCTGGTTGAGTCTATATAATAAGATTGCACAAGGGTTTCTGGTAAAATTCATTGTTTTCACACTGTTCATTGTTTTCTCTGGATATTGGGATTGCCATCTATTGTATATTAGTATTTGCCAAGAGAGATGAGACTTGTGGAGAGAAGTCAAAATTTTTCCTTGGTTATTTGTCACGGGTTCCAGAAAATATCCGTTCTAGTTACCTTTTCCACATATACACTTTAATAAGATAAAAGAAGAAGAATAATGACGCTGGATGATCTTTAATTGGCTGGCTGGAGAATGAAACTTTGAGAAGCTTTTTGATTTTGGCAAATTAGGTTTTAGCGTATGTTTTCTGGTGTTGGAGATGATAGATAGAGCAGACTTTTCTATATCACCAAGGCTGCTTGAGGACGAGTGTGACTTGAGATACGACAATGCCACTTCTAGCATCACTTCCACGTCTTTCTTGTACTGTGTAAAGTGTCAAAAACAAATGCATCAGATAAACCCTAAAATGGCACCTTTTTACTTAATCGATTGAACTAAAGGCACCAAACTAACCTCGCCAATTGCTCCTGCTTTAATCTTCGATTGCATCAAACACCATTTCTTGAAATGTACACCTACTTGATGAAGCCAAAGAGATCATTCCACACAATGTGGATTGCAAAATTTCACACTTCTGGATACGTAGAAATCATTAATAGTTTGACAGGATGGGTACTTGGGTTTACTTACCGACTCTTATATCTATAACAGATGAAGTCTCGTCTTTAGCTTCCAAGCGCCATCGACAGTGGACCTGATATACAAACAGAATTTATAAAGCATGCCAAGGTGAAACTTGATTGGTGGGTTGCAAATAGAATGATGACTCAACAACCACATTTTCCTCATAGGTAACATACCTCAAAGTAAGAACCAAAAGGAACATCATGTGGCTGTTGCACAGTTTCAAAAACCTGAAAGAAGGGAAGACAAGTATCATCACACAGGATTTTTATTTTACATTTTCCCTAAACAACATTGGCAACTACTATATCCCACAGGGAAACAATTTTAATGTATCGTCCATACCAGCACTTTCTTCTCTGGTGATAGAACAACGTGCTGCCATTCCGTCACAGGAGTGTCTGGTGGACACATCGGACTATTACAAATGGATCTGAACTTAATCTCTCTAACTTGACCATCATATTCTTCAGCAGTATGCCACGGTTCAATCTAAAAGAAAACAAACAGGCAACAATGAGGTTCTTGAGAAGTCGAGTCTTAAGAGCGCAGCTTTAAAGCATGTAAGCAATTCAGTGGAAACCGCAACAAAAAGAGCACATATGTATGAAGACTAATGACCTAGATACCAATTTCAAACTTACATTAAGATTTTTATCCTCCCGTGCAGATCTGTACTAATTAGTATAAGTGGAATCATCAGCCAACAAGACGTTCAGGACTTCCTCAGGTGTGCTGGCAAAAACATCCTGCATGATACAAGAGTATGATGCGAAAAATACACAACAATATCTTCGAACAACTATATCACTAACAAGAAAAACAGAATGTTTACATTGTGATGTTCACAAGGACTTGTTCCTTGATGAAAGCCTGAAACTTTACAGGTACAGCTGCAGTATCTTCAGGAGCTTTGACCTGTACTTTACCACCTCCTTTCACAGAGCTACTATGAGCACGTAAAGCAGACTCTGCTCTCTCCTATATGGTAAGAAAGCAACCCAACAGATGTAACGTGTTAAGATTTCAGGCAACAACATCAAATTGAACATCTTCATTCACCAGCAAATATTGAATATAGCACGCGGTGGAAGAGCAACATATAAACGTAAAAATTTATTTATAAAAATGAAGAGAGACCTTCGTTTCAGCTTCTAACGTTGCATATAATTATTAACCGACACGCTGCAATGCCTTTTAGCGTATGGTTCCTCTTCCAAAATAATGCAAATTTATACCTCACTCTACCTGAAATAAAGAAGGAATTCTACAGAGAAATAAACATAACAAAGCACCACTACAGATGTAAAACTCCAAAAGCTTTGGTCCTACTGACAAATGGCTATGCCACTAATCAAATGGGGAAATGTTCTTGCTGGCCTTTGCCGGTAAAACGTTAACTATCAAACAAGTGTGCGCTGAAGATAAAGTAAGGCATGACCGTTGGTATAATAATCCCAAATATTCGCTAACAAACATAATTACTAACCATCAGGAGTCCTCGGGAACACCAATGTCCACCAGCGTCCATCCGAGTAAGAATTCTTATAGATGAGTTTATCAATGCATGTTGACTTCTACGAATCTATGATAGTAATGATTAGTCCACTTATCAGTTAGAATCTACAGAATTCGACTGGTCAAAAGAGTACTACCTCATCTTACATCTCCAACAACCTGCAAAATGTGTGAAGGAATTTTTTAGCATTGGTTCAAAGAACTCAAAACGTAGTTACATATACAAGCACTGACCTTCATTTGCTTAGAGAAAACATTGGAGTGAAAACATATCGGACAGACGGATGCATACATTCAGCCATGATACAGGAATGACCTCTCCAAGGCAGATGAATAACTAGACTGTGCTCACCAAGACACCAACCTAAGGAAAATTGCACAGACTTAATCAAAGCATTATACATGTAAAAGAATTCCCATTGCATGCACAAATTTTTTGAATTCTCATATGAGATTTACTAGAATATACGGAAATTAAGGAAAAATACACCTGCCCAGATGGGATGCCTAATGAGTGCCACGCTGGACCCGTTTGGCTTTCACTCACAAATCAAGCCACCAATATACATTTTCACTTTTTTGGATGGACAGAGGTTGTTGGCAAGAAGCTATAGGACTGCGTAAAAGAGTAGGAAAGAAAACGACATCAAAAAAGTTGCTCAGACTTAAATTGCAATAAATGTGAAGAGATTGCAATGCCTAACTTATATTTAGTTCAGAAATACGTCAGGTGTGCTGCCAAAAACATCCTGCATACAAGAATATGATGCAAATGTTTCAGGACAGTACCCTTGAAGCACTAACAAGGCAAAAAAACTTATCTTTACAATGTACTTCCTTTAAGGAAGCCTGAAGTTTTACAGTTCCAGAGGCAGTATCCTCAAGAGCTTTAGCTTGTTTTTTACTGGTTCACTGTTCATATCTGGGAACTCAACGCATCGCAAATAGTTGCGTTTTTTCTCAAACTCCCTGCCACGAAAAAGGGTTAGCAACATCAAACACATGTAAACGTATCCGGACAAAGATCTACGGTTTGATAGAACTAGAGAGCTACCTCCTGATACCAGCTCTGCGTCTTCCTTTGAAAGTCAAACTACTTGGTGGTAATAGCAGCCAGTAGTAAATGTAACCATGGCAAAATAGACAAACTTTTGTGGTAAATTTTTTATTGAAATGGAAATCATTCGAAAGGTATTACAGACTCCAAAACATTTCCCATAGCTCGAGTCCAACTAAACACATATAGTAGCACCTAGAACACCTATAATTATAATAACTGGTAAAATGGAGCTTCAGACGTTCCACTGGCCCTCCCACTGCAGCCTTGCCACCATCTGCTCATAGAGTTCTCTGGTCTTTTGGGTGCAATCCTCGATTCTAATATCTGGTGCTTCTCCTATAGCACATGAGATTCAGATCTCCAGCTGATTCTGCGCCCCCTCTGTAACAAAAAAAAAGGAAAGAAATATATTTAGTTCAAGCTTTAATTAGTGCAGATCCTATAGAGTTCTAGCATATACCTTGAATCTTAACAAATTGGTTAAGATCCAACCCGTAAAAGCTAGCGAGTGCACATATCCACTTAGAAATCGACAAGCATCTCCGGATCTGCATTGCATAAAGCATCTGTTGAAACATTTTCACAAAAAAAGTGTTCAAACTAATAAACTAAAACTAACCTCAAACCATGCCATTTTGGTTTGAACAGTGTGGAATGTTCTGCAGTAGATTTCAGCTTTCTCGCAGATCTTCCCGCGAAGATCAAAAATACTTCGGTAGCGAACTTCGATGTCGGAAACAGGGGGGATTAATTGCATCTCTTCTGGAACTCCTGTCGAGGAAGTAGACACTGGGGGAATGCATGGGTAATGCCAACCTCCTCCAAAACATCTTCTGAGACAAACCCTACATACAAAAAAAATAAGAAACTAAGTGTACTAAAACCATCGCAATCAAAAGAGATACGTGTGAAATGAAAGCAGATGCACACTCAAACCAAATGCAGACTGAAACGAAAGCAGAAGCAGATGCAAACTGAAATGAAAGAGGTGAAATCAACATAATCAAAACAACAACGCGTGAGATGAAATCAAGTTTACCCATCTATAATAACAGATCATAACAAAAAGATCACAATCAGAGATTTAAACAACACTTGCACATGAAACCAATTGACAAATAAAATGAAAACTCAGTCACTCGTAATAAATACGCATGAAACCAATTCTTAACTTACCAACAAAATTCAAAACCGCACCTACAGGACATGTGATTGCATCCACTTTCTCTGTGGATAGGCTTCATACAGTTAGGGCATAGTCTTGCGTTAACTTTTTTCCTGCACAGTTTAACAATTTATTAATACCAATTATCTAAGATTAGAAAGGGTAAGAGAGGTGTATACCTACCAGTTATTACACTTCTCATTGTGTTCAAAACTCAACCAGTTAATGGCAATTGAGCAGTCTGCAGGATAGTGCCCTTCCCAGTTACACTAAAAGAAGAATATAAACGTTAGCAAAATGAAACTGTTTAGTACAAAAGTCTTTAACGAAAGTTAAGGAAAGAATAGCAGAAATACTAACCTGCCAACAGAATCGATGATGGATCTTTGAGTGCTATGGCACAGTTGCAGTTAGGGGAAGGACACCATTTCCGCGTTGTACTATCCTCAATGTATGACCTCATAGAAAACCTACGATATTTTTCGAAATCCCTAGGACTTGCTGATGCTTTTACTAAACCTAGGCCTAAGGTTCTGTCACATTTCTCATGTGGACACTTGGTGTCTAGGACAGTTGATCCATGATCTTTTACAAGAACAGAGAGGTATGCTGAGTATAGAATAAGAGACTAAAATTAGAATAGAGAATTAAGACTACAATTAGAATAGAGAATTACGCAAAGGAAACAAAACCAAAACAGTAGACGCATGGTGATCAATACCTTTCATGCAACCTTTGCAATAAAGGTGACCACACAAAGAGGGCGCAGCCTTAAGAATAGGAAGAGTATCGAAGCAAATGCCACAGCAGAACTAGAAACATTAGAAAAGAGAAAATAAAGAGGTCAGAACTGAAGGTTGGCGATCAAAAAAGGAAAATCAAACCAGGTTAATACTCTTTGAATCAAGAAGGATCAATAGACCAGGATTACACAAAAGGAGACGAAAGGCAAGTAAAGATTCAGAACAAGATAACAATTACTTCTTAGAGATTGTTGTTACCTCATCATCGTTAGGAGAAGGGCACAGGAGATACTTGGACGTGTCAATCAGTCCATCAAACCAGCCATCAAGAACATGATCTCCACACCAACGGAAGCATTTTAGTAAGGTAAACGCATCATCGGGGCATATTTGGAGGATTTCCGAAATCTTGTGCACAGCGTCTCTCTGATAATATTTTACTGAAACCGGCCCCAAGATCTCGAAACCAGGCTAAAAGGAAGAAAAGGAAGAAGAAAGTGTACATGAGAACATGATACTTAAGATCGAAAAAGATGCAAGGAAATAACACTAAACCCAGATATACCCGGACGCCCATCTTGCTTGAGACGTGAAGATCAAAAGAAGCCATTTTTTCCAAGAAAGCGAGAAAGAAGATGAAGGAGAGCGAAGAGGAAGAAGAAGAGTAACGTTGGGTTTAAATAGAGGGAAAGATAAACCGGGAAAATCGAATGGGTCCGGATTTCAAAAAAAAAAAGAAAAACCAATTGAGTTTTAAAATGTTTGGTTTGGGAGGACATCGAATGGTTTATTTAAGATTCGGTTCTCGTTAAAATCGATTCGTTTAAAAAAAATGTTCGGTTTTGTATTAAACCGGAAATAACCGATAAATTCAATTACCTAGGAATAGGTTATCGGAGCCGCCGCAAGTCTTCTTCCCCGTTGGTTAGTACGTCGGAGCCGCCGCTAATCTTCCTCACCAGGTTGCCAAATTTGCCGGTCTTCTTTCTGGTCGACAAAGTATTAGTCCGTCGGAGCTGACGCTAATCTTCTTCCGTGGTGGTTGGATCGTCGTAGCCGCCGCTTATATTCCTCGACAGCTTCTCAAATTCGTCTCTCCATCTCATCTCTGCCCAATTCCTCTCTCCTTCTCTTCGAATTGAACCAATCCGTGAAAATGAAAGTACGAAACTACTCAATTTATCAAACCCCCAATCTTATCGCACTTTCGGCCGCGTCTGAATTTTATCACTCACCATCTCTCGATACAAGTGTCGATTTGTCACACACACACACAAAACAAAAACAAAAATTTGCCTTAAAGGCCTCAATAGTCCAAGTTTCTGCTTAATTGGGCTAGTATATTGTGTTGACTTTAGCCCATAAGACCCAGTGCCTCTCTAGACATTGAAATCTGCTGCCTTCTTCTCTTTTCTTTTTAAGAAAATAATTCAGAAAAACTATACATAATTAATGTAAGAATTATCAATAAAATTGACAATCTTAAATCTTTTCTTAAAATCTTAGTTACACGTCTTACTTTAATTTCAAAAACTTCATATTTAGAGGCTTACATAAGAAGCTGGGAGAAAAAAAAGAAAAAAAAGAAAAAAGGATGACTTGAAAATAAATTATGAGATTATATTGATGAGGGAAATACTTTGTAAACTAATAATAATAAGATAAAAGAAAAAAAAAAATTGAAAAATGAAATTTAGATTGTAAATATATATTACAAAGAGTAAATTTAAACATAAATAAAAGTGAACAATTATTATAACCATACATGATTTTGCTACATCACATGACATGATTGTTTCGTATGTACTCTAAAGAAACTAAAAAATGTTAGAATTGAGTCCATGATTAAATCTTTTAATATCATATGTGGTAAATTCAACGGATGTCATGTGTTACATGTGACTCACTCGAACGGGTGTGTGTGAGTAAGAGACGTAACTTCTGAGATAAGTTACAACTGTTACCAACGGTTACGTAGAGTTATGTAAACATGTATATAAGTGTGTGTGTCTTGTCTTAATAAAACAACAAGTTTCAGATTCAATAAAGAGTTATTTTTGTTCTTGTCTTCTTTACAAGAGAAGAGACAAATGTCTCTTGCACTGTTTTTCTTCTTAATATTCCAACAAAAATTAATTTAAAACTATCTTTCAACATCACAAGCTCACACAAGTTATATATCAATAATAGTATCTTTAGCTTTGCTCATTGTTTCTCTTTGGCAGTATATCTACATCATTAACGGGGAGGAGTTGTTCCGTCTTGCAAGAGATTACATTAGGTACCTTATTGGACGACCCAAGAGTGTTAGGCTGACCCGTATTAGGGAAGGTTGGAGTAGATTGTTCGAGAGTATGTCGAGAAAAAGAGTGTATAACGATCACTAACTAAAAATCAAGCGATCATCAACACGTCTACCTGGTATGATAGCCCCGGCAAATACACGGGGACGCATCATGAGGTCTTACGTACTTGATTCATATGAAGATGGTGATTAGTATTTTTCGCGGAATAAAGTAGTTTCCCTTAGACCCTGGACCGTGTTTTTAGTTACTCAACTTTCCCCATTGTCACCCAACAGTTAGACTCGTAGTAAAGCACTTGCAAAATCTTGTCGAATTTTTATGTAAAACAAAAAAGTAATCGTAAATTGTATATATCTATTAAAAAAAAAAAGAACAATCATAACAAAAAGCCGAGCATGTAAAGAAGAACACATAGGAGATGAGACACGCATCAGGTGTTAATTAGTGAACCGTAACGAGAGTTTGGAAGTAAGAAGAAGCAACAACACGAGCGTATGCAGAAACCTTGTTAAGGAGGAAATTGTTAGGGTAAGACATGAACAAAGACTCTCGATAATCCCAGATGATCAGCACTCCTCCATCTCCTTGGTCATCAGGAATCGCCAAGGGCGTGAATAGCTGAATCTCACTTGGTCGTGGTTGGTAAAGGTCGCATAAACACAATGAATGCATCTTAACCCATCTTTCTTCTTGTACATCAACCATGCTCCAAATATCTAGTCGGGCATGGGGAACATTAGTGGTCCTCATTTCCGATACAGAGAGGCGCTCTCGGAGGACGAGAAGCTCAGAGAAATGGGGAGTGTGGCCATTGTCGTCTGAAGAAAAGTTAGGGTTTGGGTGGGAGACGACTCTAAACTCTTCAAGCTGAAGATTAAATGCAACAATTCTTGAAGCGTTCCCTGGTTCCCAGAGATCAACAGTGAACCAGTGAACGGAACCATTCACATAGACGGATCTTTCCGTAACAAAAATCCGATAGGGAACGAGGTTGACGTGTCTCCACCGCCCGGTTTGGAGATCAAGAACATTGCAATCCGCAACGATGAGCGAGCGATTAGGGTGGGAACGTAGCTCAACCACTTTATATGCCCCGGTAACTTCATCTTTACCGAATCCAAACGAGCTTGTTGTCGTCGGGAACCTAGGCACGAGTTCATGATCTATATATTTTCGACGGTGCGGAAGAGATCTGACGGGGATACGCCCGGTTCCTGCATGAGGTATGATCATACTCGAGACCGAGACGAGGGGTTCGCCGGCAGGAAATTGTCGGGATTCTCTAGTCGCCGGGTTACAAACTTCAATGGAATCCGACCCCGGGATACAGATTAAGCCGTCGCATGTCAGTGAAATACGGGAAGCGTCGCAGTTGCCGATATAGCATATTTCTTCCTCTTTTTCTTCGGAGAAAAGAAACGGCGGAGAATCGTCTCCGTCTCCGTCGTCTCTGCAACCGAAAGCTAAAAGGATTTTACGTCGGGGATTCTTCAGCTGTCTCTGGACGAAACTATGGGATTCGATTAACGATTTCCATTGCTTCGAGACGGACTTGAATCTGATTATAGACTTCACCGGAAGACTTAGGAGGATATCGTCGACGAGATCATGACCAATATACGTACTAGTTGTTGAATAAGCAGCCATGCTTAATTTCTTCTCTCAAGGTTAGTTTTTATATATGTTGCCTTTATGATTTGATTAAACCAATATATATATATATATATATATGTTTATACTTACCAAAACCAATATATATCTTCCATTTATTTATTATTTATATTTTAATTGTTTTAGATAATTATATGATTGTTTTAGAGTTTATCTAGGACGAATCTTTTCTTGTCCAGAGATATATGTGAAAATATTCTAAATATCTTCTATTTATTTATTATTTAGATTTTAATTCTTTTAGATAATTATATGATTATTTTAGAGTTTTTATCTAGGTTTTCGGATTTTATTATAAATAAGCCGTTTATGGTTTTTTCTTTATTCAGTTGATTGATTAATAAAATTTAAAAAGTTTTTAGTTTTATCATTCTCTAATCCTTGTTTTTTCGGTAGATTTTGAGATATCTCAACAATTATAAGAAAACGTGGGATTCGATATTCGCAAAGAATCAATGAATTCTCCAGGTTCAATAGATCCGAGAAACTGTAGTTTTTCGGTATTCCGAAGAATCAACAGATCTCTAATTCTATCTTAAAGCTTCCGCTACTTCACTCAAACATTGCTTTCCAATTATAATTTTTTTTTGACAACCTGTTTTGTTTTTGTTTCCCGATGATCTATAAATGCTTTTGTTTTAGTTTAATTTTGTTGTATTGGTAAACAATCTTCTTTTCTTTTGTTGGATAATATATGCATTTTTCAAATATTTATTTAGTAAAAAATTTCATATATTTATTTAGTAAGAAATTTCATATATTTATTTAGTAAAATTTTCAATAAATAGTTTTTTAAAAAATTTTAAAATTAAAAAATTATTTAATTACTGATTAAATATGATCCGTCGGTAATCCATCGGCTACTTAAACATCGTCAAAAATCCGTCAGTAAAATACCATCGGGAATCACTCCGTCAGTAAACCATCGAACGTTGATACCAACCGATTCCCGACAAAGTTCCGATGAAATAACGGACAACAGTTTTGGTTAGGAAACCGTCGGAAAGCATCACCGACGTGTTTTCGACGGTCGGTTCCGACGATTTTCCAACCGTTTACCTAAACGTAGCTATTGTCCGAAAACCGTCGGAAACAAGTCGGAAAAGCTATCGTCGGAAAAACGTCGGCAATTTGAAACGAATTTCCGTCGAAAATCCGTCGGAAACAGCCATTTTCGACGCCATGCCGACGATTTTTTCCGTTGGAAATAGGCTCTGTTCTTGTAGTGTTAGTACAAATTTGTTTATCACCGGGTTACAAAATTGGATTGAATCCCACCCCGGGATGCAGATTAAGCTGTCGCATGTCAGTGAAATAAGAGAAGCGTCGCAGTTACCGATATAGCAGATTTCTTCTTGGTCTTCGTCGGGGAAAAGAAACGGTGGAGAATCGTCTCCGTCTCTGCAACCGAAAGCTAAAAGGATTTTCCAACGACAGGAACTCTTTATCAGATGTCTCTAGACGAAACTATGGGATTCGATAAACGATTTCCATTGCTTCGAAACGGACTTGAATCTGATGATAGACTTCAACGGAAGCCTTAGGAGGATATTGTCGAGATCATGACCAATATAACCACTTGTACTTGCTGAATAAGCAGCAGCCATGTTTATTTTCTTCTCTCAAGTTTTGTTTTTATTGTCTTGCCTTTTGTGATTCAGTAAACAATACGTAAATACTAAATACCCTATATGTGATTAGGGCAAAATACTTGCGTATCAATCAATCAAAAAAAAAAAAAGAGTACAGGCTTTTTTGTTTAAGCCCAATATAAGAAAAACGTGTATGTTACAAGAAATTTATTAAAATTACAGAGTACAGGCTTTTTTGTTTAAGCCCAATAAGAGCCCATTTCAGTTTATTTAGTCTAAGTCACGTGCATCTATCACGTGATCATCTTCTACTTCTTCTTTTGTTATCATTTTTACACATCCCGGTTAGGGTTTTTGTTTCTCTTACCGAGATTCAAATGGCGCTTAGAGGAGTTTGGCAGCTCAAGAAACTTGTTGTGAGCTACTGTAACTGGGGTGGTAGCAGTAGAGGCATCAGGTAAATTTGTTTACCTAATATTTGATTTCGCAATCTATGAGCCGTATTTTTCATCGATCTACCATTTTCCCTATAATTCACTTTGAACTTGAGACTATTTATACGAATCTATGTGCCTTTACTTCGTATTTGTGAAGCAAATTAACTTTTCATGTTTAGAAATTTGGTCCATTGTTCTCTTATCCATGTGGGTTTCCAATGCTCTCTGTTTAGAAAGGTGAAGCAAACTGTTTTAGTAATGAACCGTTACCATTTCATAGTTAGGTACTGAGCATTTTCCTCTGATCATTCTCTGATGTGTTTGATTTTTTTGCTATACTTACAGAGCCTTTATGGAATCAGAATTGCCTGCTCTAAAGGAGAAAAACCCGCAGCTTGAAGTGGTTACCGAGCTTTCACGGGGACAACATCCTTATTTGAAGGGCATTTACAGTATGAATCTTTTTCCTCTTATCGTTCATTACAGGCAATGCAACCTGTCTATGTAACAGTTGTTGACATTAGCAATATCACTTGCACAATTCATAGGGAATAGAAATGAAAGGGTGGTGTGTGTGAAGAACATGGATCCTGAAGAAGTGCTTCTGAATGCAACAAGGCTGAGGAACTCGCTTGGAAGGAAAGTGGTTAAACTGAGGACCAGACATGTCACCAAACACCCCAGTGTTCAAGGCACCTGGACAACCGCTGTCAAATTCTGAGACTTTCCTGCTAAATAGTTTGCTGGTTTTCTTCTTCTAGCTGTTGAATCGAATGTTGCAAGTATCAGGATTGATCTTTTATCTGTATTGCAATCCCAAGTTGTTTGTACCGTCTGTGACATGGACAGAGATTTAGGCTTCAAATGTTTTGCAGTTCATGAAATGTTTGAATTTTGTCTTGTCCTTCTGGTTGAGTCTATAATATGGTTACACAAGGGTTTATGGTTCTTTGTTTGCTCTGAAAATTGGAATTGTTACATACTTAGTATTTGCCAATATAGATAGAGTTGTGAGAGAACTCAAAGTTTTCCTTTGTTATCTGTCAGATGTACCAGAAATCAGACAAGCCCCTGTAAATATTCATTCTAATTACCGTTACCGCATATACACTTTAACATGTAAAAAAGGAAGAAAAATAATTGGCTGGCTGGAGAATGAAACTTTGAGAAGCTTGTTGATTTTGGTAAATTAGGTTTTAGCTGATGTTTTCTGGTGTTGGAGATGATAGAGCAGACTTGTCTATATCACCAAGGCTACTTGAGGATGAGTGTGACTTGAGAGATACGACAATGCCACTTCTAGCATCACTTCCACTTCTTTCTTGTACTGTGTAAAGTGTCAAAAACAAATGCATCAGACAAAAATGACGCCTTTTTAGTTTATCGATTGAACTAAAGGGCATCAAACTAACCTCGTCAATTGCCCCTGCTTTAATCTTCGATTGCATCAAACACCATTTTTTGAAATGTACACCTATTGATGAAGCCAAAGGGATCATTCCACACAATGTGCATTGCAGAATTTCACACTTCTGAATAAGTAGAATCATTAATAGTTTGAGGCTGGATACTTGGGTTCACTTACCGACTCTTATATCTATAACAGATGAAGTCTCGTCTTTAGCTTCCAAGCGCCATCGACAGTGGACCTGATATACAAACATAATTTATAAATCATGGCAATGTGAAATTTGAATGGTTGGTTTGCAAACAGAATGATGAAACAAGAACCACATTTTCCTCACAGGTAACATACCTCAAAGTAAGAACCAAAAGGAACATCATGTGGCTGTTGCACAGTTTCAAAAACCTGAAAGAAGGGAAGACAAGTATTATCAGACAGGATTTTCTTTTTACATTTTCCCTAAATAACATTGGCAACTACTATATCCCACAGGAATACAATTTCAATGTATCGTTCATACCAGCACTTTCTTATCTGGTGATAGAACAACGTGCTGCCATTCCGTCACAGCAGTGTCTGGTGGACACATCGGACTATTACAAATGGATCTGAACTTAATCTCTCTAACTTGACCATCATATTCTTCAGCAGTATGCCACGGCTCAATCTAAAAGATAACAAACAGACAACAATGAGGTTACTGAGAAGTCGAGTCTTAAGAGTGCAGCTTTAAAGCATGTAAGCAATACAGTGGAAACCGCAAAAAGAGAGCACATATGTATGAAGACTAATGATCTAGATACCAATGCCAAACTTACATTAAGATTTTTGTCCTTCCGTGCAGATCTGTACTCATTAGTATAAGTGGAATCATCAGCCAACAAGACGTTCAGGACTTGCTCAGGTGTGCTGGCGAAAACATCCTGCATACGGAGAGAATGATGTAAGAAATTCAGAACAATATCTTCAAACAACGATAGCACTAAGAAGAAAAACCGAATATTTACATTGTAGATGTTGACAAGGACTTCTTCCTTGATGAAAGCCTGAAACTTTACAGGTACAGCTGCAGTATCTTCAGGAGCTTTGACCTGTACTTTACCACCTCCTTTCACAGAGCTACTATGAGCACGTAAAGCAGACTCTGCTCTCTCCTATATGGTAAGAAAGCAACCCAACAGATGTAACATGTTAAGATTTCAGGCAACAACATCAAATTTAACTTCTTGAATAACCAGCAAATATTGAATACAGCACATAGAGGAAGAGTAACACAAACGTAAAAATGGAGAGAGACCTTCTTTTCAACTTCTAACATTGCATGATAATTATTAACTGCACGTTGCAATGCTTTTAGTGTATGGTTCCTGTTCCAAAACGACGCAAATTTATACCTCACTCTACCTGAAATAAAGAAGGAATTCCACAAAAACATAAACATAATAAAGCACCGCTACAGATGAAAAACTCCAAACGCTTTGGTCCTACAGACAAATGGCTATGCCAGGAATCAAATGGGAAAATGTTCTTGCTGACTTGTGCCGGTAAAACAGTAACTATCAAACAAGTGTTTACTGAAGATAAAGAAAGGCATGAACGTTGATAAAAGAATCCCAAATATCCAATAACAAACATAATTACTAACCATCAGGAGTCCCAAGAGGGGGAACACCATGTCCACCAGCACCCATCCGTAGAATGATTGTTATAGCTGGGTTTATCAATGCGTGTTGACTTCTACGGATCTATAATAAACAATAAAAGTTATATATCGTTAGTCTGCTTATCAGTATAAAATCAACAGAAATTCGAGTGGTCAAGAAAAGAGTACTACCTCATCTATATCTCCCAGAGGGACAACAACCTACAAAATGTGATGAGGAAGTTTTTAGCATTGGTTCAAAGAACTCAATATGTAATTACTTATAGAATCCCTGACCTTCATTTGCTTAGAGAAAACATTGGAGTGAAAACATATGTGCCACGCGGAAACATACATTCGACCATGATACAGGAATGACCTCTCCAGAGCACATGAATAACTGTGCTCAACAACCTAAGGAAAACATACATCAAAGGCATGAAAATTTTGAACTCTCATATGAGATTGCTACAATTATACATTTTGTACTAGTTAAGTTACCTCATCCGGGAGGAGATCAAATATCGTCTGCAGAGGCCCTGGCTTTTGATGTACAATTGTTGGGCCTTGCTGATCCAATGTGACCCTTCTTCTACCGGCTCCAGCATATCCAGTTACAGCCCTACCAATCAAATGCATTTTGTACAAAGTTTTAAACCACAAAGGCTACTAGGTATCAAGTAAGTGTGGTTCCATTGAAAATGAAAAACCAGCCAAATGCAAGTAGCATGGCTAGGTAGGACAACAACACCAACAAAAAAAACTTTTTACTTTGGTCAACGGAAAAAACGATATTGTAAAAGTTAACCAGCTCAGGCAAACAGATGAAAGCCGAATTGTCATGGACCAAGACAATTAGCACTCTCCTATCTAAACAAGTTAAACCTAGCTTATAGAAAGGTTGAAGTAGAACAGGCGGATTACCTAGGAGCATTTACAGGTAGTTTGATTGCATTAATGTTAAGGCAAACCTGACACACAAAATTAGATTAGCTTCTAAAGAGAAAAGAAGGATTAGATTAAAACCCTTCAAGAGAAAACTATACAAACGGAAACTAAGGAAAAACACACCTGCCCAGATGGGCTGTCTAATGAGTGCCACACTGGACCCGTTTGGCCTTCACGTTCAACATTAATAGTTACTGAGCCAAGAACAGTACTTTTCCAAATGATATCCCAATCATGAATTGTTACACTGATCTGCCATAACAAATATATGGTAAATGTTAGAAAAGTTATCTATTAAACATAACAGGTGCCATCCGAAATTATTGAATCTATATGCCTATTTTGAAGAATAAGTGTTTTTGGAATTCTTTACCAAGTCATATATAGGCGAAATTTTCATACAAGGAGATAACAAGGGTTCGAACTTAGTGATAAACCCTATGCCTCAGCTTCCATTGAGAAGTCTAAATAACTTTTAGGAGAAATAAGTTTCCCATATCATCCCACTGAGTCCTAAAGCATACTATGGCATTAAATGATATTAACCTTAACAGGAAGCTCATCTGTGGGAAAATTGAACTCTTCACCCCACATTGGATTTCTCGAGCCAGGGACCATAGAACTGTTACAAGCACATAGCTACTACATTAGACAATCCAATCTGTAAGCACTCAACAACCAAACCACCAATAATACGTTTTCACTTTTTTGGATGGATAGAGGTTGTTGGTGAGAAGCTAAAGGACAGCGTAAAAGAGCAGGAAAGAAAAATGACATCAAAAAAGTTGCTCACATGTTCCTTTGAAAAGGTATAACACTAATAAAACTAATTGAAAAGGATATGTAACAACCTGAATCGCTTTTCTGATCCACAATTAACAATAGCATAAGGATCTGATGTTCCATTTAAGTTAGCACCAATAAGATTCTTAGCAGCCAACAGTTCCACCTGGAAGATCCTCACATTGATGCAATGTTAGTATCCTATCTATGCAGATGAATCAGTCTCAATACTCAGAAAAGTGAAGCATATTATATTACCTTGATTATATAAGCAGCATTAGTTTGAGTATCTCCTCTCATCTGTCCTATCTACAAAAATAAGTGCAGAAACTGCAAGTCAAAACATTTGGAAAATTACTCCATGAACAGAATTTTGAAGAAAAAAATTCCCAATTAGAGAAAAGGGGAAAACTTAAATTCATCAAGCACCCACGAGATTTTTCAGGTTAAGCAAACTGAGAAACCGCTCAATTTAGAAAAAAGAAGAAGAAATTTAAAACCTTGTCTTTGTCAAAGATGGCGTCACCGGAATCGAGATTCTGCATGAGACGAGACCGATCAAATCCAACACCAACGACATCGTCATCTCCGCCTCCTCTGTAAGCGAATAGCCAATAAGAAGCAATTAAAAATACAGAAGCGACCACCGCAACCTCAATCTCCCACGGCGACGGTAATAGAACTTCCACCGCTGACTGTACCATCTCGATCAACGGAGTAAAAAGTTGAAATTTTCACAAGAAGGTGGTTTAGGGATTAATCCTATGGAGGATCACACGACAGAGAATCAACATTATTCTGGAGAGAAGAAACTTCGCCTTCTTTAGAAGAAGAAGAAGAACAAGTGAGTCAACAAAAGGACAATCGCTGAGAAAAAAAGATTTTAGAAAGAAAAGTAGAAACTGAGAAATTTAGTTGTACGGACGAATTTACGGAAAACCCCTTGGAACTGAAAACAGTTACTGGCTGTGGAACTTGCGAGGGTGATAGATTTTTAAGGGTTTTAATTTTTTTTAAAAGTCATTAAAACCAAATATTTACCAATCACAATTTTAGGATTTTAAGTTTTTTTTAAACTTTTAGAGTCTAACTGTCCACTTTTTTTTTTCTTTACGTTCAATTTTCTAAAGCCACAAATATGGAGCTTTCAAAAAAATAATAAAGCTTTTAAATAAATAATAATTAAATTTTCTTTTTTTTTCTTCTCCTCATAATAATTAGAATCTTTCTACATGTTTACATATATTGTTTCTCAAATATTTTTTTATAAATTAATTATTATCATTTTTTAATCTTTCTTTTAAGATCCATTTCAATAATAATCATTTTATTTTCATAATCACCATTAATATTGGTATAAACGAGTTTCTAGAATATTATTTTTAATAAAACATATACTTTCATATAGACCATTCAATTATTTCATAAATTGTTTCATCATTAATAGGTTTATTGATTTTTGATTACTCAAAATTATACAAGCTCCACACCTTCACCCAAGTTTTTATAAGTTTATCTCACTTCTTACTAATGTGTTTGGATATTAAATTTCGTCATGAAATAATAAATGTGTTCATTTAGAATATTTATTTCTTATTTTATTTCTAAACCTTTGTCATTTCTTTTAAATAAATATTTTATTATTAATAATTTGATTTTTAGTTTATCCACCATTTAATGTAATGTTTGGTTATTAAAAAATGAATGAATAATACATATTTCGTTTATTTATTGAGAATAGTTTTCTATTTATTTATTTATGAATTTTTGTATTGTTCTAAATTCTTATCATTAATAAAATTATATTGTCACATGAATTCATTTATAACATTATTTATATTTATTATGAATATATATAATCCTAAAAAAATAACAGTCACAAGTTCTACAGCTTTATACTACCAATCAGATTTTAACAACCAAAGTTTCTACAGCCAAAATCTCTGCAGTCAAAGTTCTTAAAGCCAAAGTCTTTACAGTCTCTTCCAATCAACCCCTGTGAGGAGAATTCGAGGGTAGTTATGGAAATTAAAAAGTTTCGAACGTAAATAGCAGTAACCGTAGAACCGTCGTACGAAGACTTTTTTCTGAAAAATGAAAAATCTCGTCGTAATGTCCGCATGATGTATATTAACCAAATTTTCTCACTGGTTGAATAAAAAAGGACAAAAATAATAAAGCTATAACTTGTAAGAAAAATAATATTCTTAAAAATCTTACAAAAATCTTACAAATTGAACCGAACCACACTAATTAGGTTAAGTTTGGTTTAAAATTTCAATAAAAACAAGGTCAATAATGAAACGATTAAATGTTCACCATTACTGATTTGATATTACCAAGTGTGGTAGATCTTCTAAAAACTTACTATCTTTTAGTTCGAATTCCGTTTCGAAGGATTATCAACGTTTCGAAAGGATAGATTGTAGGATGGATACATGTTCATGAAGATATGGGATTCCAATCCCAAGTTTACATGGTAACATTAAACTTACACATTCATCATAATCTTATTAAAACTTACCTAATTTTTTTGCATTTAATCCGATCCAAAGCCGTCATCAAATTGATATATGGCTCAAATAGTTTAATCTAATTAGAATTTCTTACTTTTCTATTGACTCAATATTTTTATTTGTAAAATTATATAAAAAAAAAAATTAAACAAGAGAAACATGTGTAAAAATAAACTTTAGATAATTTAACTAAAAACCTCTATTTATAGAAATAAATATTCATAGTTTTATTGCATATCTAATTAACAGTAAAAAAAATCCAGGATACAATAGATTTGATTTCTATAACCTAGTAAACCGGATAATGATCCATAATAAGATTAATTTAGTTAATTTCTCGGTCCGGTTTTTAAATAAAGTGGTTGTAATCGAAGAAAAGGCGAATGGAAAGAGGCCACGTGGAAACCAAAGGAGACAGATAGAGAGGGAAGGACCCGTTTTAGGTTTTTTGATTGTAGGTATAAATAGATTTTGATCAGTAGACGTTTTTTAAGTTGCCTTTCCACATTCTTCTTCTTCTCTTACTCTCTTCTCGCCGCAAAACACCCCAAAACCTCACTTACTCTCTCTTTCTCTCTGGTAATCTCATCACCTCTCTCTATCTTCTTTGTTGTATAGATGCATAGCTCTAACTTTGATTCTTTATGAGTTTACTCATTTTCTTTGTTTGTTTAGATGGTTACAAATGTTTTACCTTTACTTTTTTTAATACTTTTTTTGTCTTTGTTGCTGCCATGTGAGCTCCAGCTCTGTTCTTGTTCGTAGGTTATATTCCTTTCTATGTTGGTTATTCTGATTCTTTGAGCATAATTGTTGAGGATTGAAGTCAGTTTTGTCCCGGTTGCTCAAAAGTTTCGAGCTTTGTATATTGCCAGTGATAGACGCAGCTTCAAATCCGAACAATAGGAATACTTAGAATGAAATTTGATTGTGGTACATCTGAGATTTTCTAAGCTTAGTTGGTTGCAAATATTGTACCTTTACTTTTACCTGCCATGTGAGCTCCAACTCCGTTCTTCAGATTCTTTGAGTATAATTGTTCTGAATTGAAGTTGGGTTTGTCTCGGTTGCTCTAAAGTTTTGAACTTTGTAGATTGCTAGTTAGAAAGGCAGCTTTAAATCCGAACAAGTGGAATACTTAGGATGGATTGACTTAGATTGGTGCTTCTCCTGAGTTTACTTTAATAATTCTGCTTTAGAAATGAACAGAAGCCTACAGCTTTTTCTTTTATAGTCTAATTTAAATATTTTGAATACTTAGGTAATGGAAATCCAGATTTCTAGTTAATTTAAATAGTGAACAATTATTGGATTATACATAATAGAATTGTTCGGGGTGGTTTGAAAAGAAAGTGATGACATTTCAAGAATTCTACTAAGTTTTTATGTTGCTTGATGTATTCTACTTTCAATCTGAATGTTATATGCGTTAGCTGTAAGTTGTTGCAGAGGTACTCACAGTCTTTTATCCCCAGGATCTTCATCGAGGAGCATCACCCGGGTTTTAACTTACGGTTTCCAATGTGAAATAAGAGTGTGTTATCAGTTGTGATGACTGTGGTTGAACCACATATGGAGCTCAATCAAGAAAGTGAACAATTCAATGCTGAGAAGTTGTCGCCAAAGAAAGAGCAAAGTCCTGGAGGAGATCATGAAGAATGTGGTCTTACCAGTGCTAATACAAGTGAGGAAACTGTGACTTCAGTTTCTGGTGGTGAGGAATTGGATGTTGATATAGTTGAATCTGATGAAAACAACGCATCCACCACTGATGAGGACCCTAACGCTACTGAATACTCAAGCTCATTTTCTGACACTGCATCTGAGAATGCTGACATGTTGCTTGATGGACTCACCGGAGAAGCTGAGGTCGAATCTCATTATTGGGATGAAACCGATCTAGGACCTGCTTATGATTCTTTTAGCAGCATTTTTCATTTTAGGTGTGTTTTCTGCGTAAATCCTTCTCGTTTTCTTTCTTTTCTACTGTTCTTACTGTTTCTCTAATTAGTTTTGTCTCCCGTGTGTTTTTCTAGGAAGAAAAGGCTAACTAATCACTGGAGGAGATTTATCAGGCCACTGATGTGGCGATCCAAGTGGGTTGAGTTAAGAATTAGAGAGTTAGAGTCTCGGGCATTGGAATATCCGAAAGAGCTTGAGTCATATGATCAAGAAAAGCTTGAAGCTAATATTGATCCGTCTGTGTTGGAAAGTTGTGGTGAGGGGATAAAGTCATTGCCTTTTTCTAATCCGTGTTACAAAAAAAGAGCAGCAAAGAGGAGAAGAAAGCGTAAGAAGGTCGAGAGCACAGATGATATAACTTCATATATGGCATGTCACAACCTCTTTTCTTATATCGGTAAGAGACTAGTATCCTCGTAACAGTATTAACTCCATAACTCTGTCCTTATTTTGAGCATATCCTTCATATATTGGTGCGGTTTTTGTTGCAGAGACCAAGAGATTGAGCTCAGATGGAATGGGATTGGCTGATGACTTTGGTGGTATGTTCACTAAAACTGCAATAATTTCTCATTTTTTTCAGACCGTTAATGTTTTGGTGTATTGATATGTTGCTTGGGGGATTGGGGCAGATGCCAAAGATCCACAGAGTGATTCAAAGGAACCGGTAGACTTAGATGACGATGACTCACTTTTTCATCACCGAGAAGGAGATAATGTCTTAGAAGAGGTTCTCTGGAAAATCGAGCTGGTGCATTCGCAAGTTCATAGATTGAAAACCCAAGTAGATGTTGTGATGTCCAAGAATGCAGCAAGGTTCTCTTCCTCAGAGAATCTGAGCCTTCTTGCTGCAAGTTCTGCGCCTAGCCCAACGGTTTCTGCTGGAGGAAATGGAGATGTGATCTCCATTGGAGCAATTTACAACGCTTCACAGCATATGGCAGATGTTCTTGGTGATTTAGTTTTCTCATCCCAAGGAGTGATCTCGAGCTATGGGGATGCGTTTCATATTCCTGACATAATTGAAAGTACTGTTGGTCTTTTCGCCGACGCTGATGTTACTTTAAATCATCCCCAGATTGGAGATTCTTGTGAAGATGTAAGTTCGTTCTCTTTGATACTTTAGTTATGTTTCAACATCTTCTTCCATGTTTTCTGATTCAACTAATTGCAGATTTTGGATAATATATTGATTCGAAATGGAGTGGCTGAAGAAATGAATTCTGATTTGATGGAAACTAGTTGCCATGACGAAGCTGAGAAAGCAGAGGAAGGAGAAGGAACCAGTGTACCGCCATTGCAGCAAACTGAAGAGACAGAACAATATAGCCAAGAAGAGAAATCTTTGGTACTACAAGGCCGTGAAGATTCGGTTCTTAGATCATGCTTAGCTTCTGAAATGCTTGTTCCTAGGAACAAAAGGACAAGAGGTGGAGAACGTAAAGCAAGTTCTTGGTGCAAGAAACATCTCAGCGATCCTGAAAGCCAGTGATTAATGAAAAAACTCAGTAAGCTTTTGATGATCAGAGTCTTTCCTTTTTGAATCTCCCTTAAATCAGAGCGACTATTTCTACTTCAATCTTTTGTTTCTAAACATTCTCTTAGGTTTTTCTTTATTTCTGCAGAATCTGTGTGTTCACAGAACATGTACTTTGTTTTGTTTTGTTTTGTCATATCATTTTCTTCTTTAGCTTCTTTTCTGTTTTATGATGATGAAAAGTTGGAGAGATGACACAAACTGTGTATAATAAAGTTTAGATTGTACTTTTATTACAAATTATGAAACCACGTCTGCTTCGAAGAACATGTTAAGATTTATTCTTGAATTCGTACTTTTTATGTCAACAATTTCTTGAATTCTTATGAGTAGAATGAAATATATTTGATGGGCATCATCATCTTCGTTTCACTATTATACGATTACGTACTAAGATATTGAATCCATTAATTCTATTTGATGAATATAGTTATATAGAGCACATATTTACTGTTTCACGAGTTTTTGTGGTCAAATATTTAAATTAAATGTTTGGAATTTGTATATTTATTTTTTATGAGATGCGAAAGTATGAAGGTGGATTCTTTGTGTAGCCTTGGTGGCCTATATCATGTGCCCTTGGTGGGTGATAATCAAAAAGTCCCTACTTCAAGTGGAAATTAATCTGATTCTGATCATCCCAAAGGAAAAAAAAGAAGATTAATAATAGAAAAAAGCTTCAAATTTCAGCTTTACTAGTTGCTTGTTTAAATAATTGTTGGACATTAAATAAAATTAAATTAATTTACAAAACCAACAGGACCAATCATAATGTTGTAGCAGCTTTTTGGAGGTTCTTGTTCTTGATATAACACCACCCACGATATTAAAATTGAGAACCATGATTGTTTATATACTATCTATTTCTCAAATATATATGACTTGTTTGATCTCTCTATAACTGTCCTATCTTTTTTAACAATTCAATCGCTATTTTGATATTTTCTATGAGTACGAGTAGAGATGTTAAGTTAATGTGATTGATAGAACTCACACACCCTCCTCTTGCTTGAATTTTTCACATCATTATAACCAAAATTACAAAAGGGACTTTGCAAATATATTATTTGTTGGACGACATGCATATATACATCATAATCCCAAATAAAGATAATGGTTTCATTATGTGTAAACATTAGTAAATATGTCAAAGCTAATAAATGCTCTAACTATGATGCATGCCCATAATAATCATCTTTCAAAAGAAGATGGTCCCATGAGGTTAACATGATTAATCCAGCACTTAATCCCTTTTTAATTTTTCTCATATTTTCTATGTAGTCATTTGATATTAGTAATCTATTGAATGAGGGCATGATCTCAAGTAAAGATTTGCTAGGCAGAACTCAAATATTTCATAAGAATTTATAATATTACAAAAAGAATATGTTAAAGATCATCAAGTGACAAAATATAGATTTGTATGATAAGAACTTGTGGTAAAACTCGGATTATTGCTCTACAAACTACAGTCATAATGTGAGTTTCATTATTGTAATTAATCTAATAACTGAGCAAAATCATTAGACACCAACCACTCGGCTGAGATTAAATGAATAACATGTAAAAATATTGTGAATCAAGGCTCATATGAAATTTGATGAGAGAATACTACTCCTTAAAGGCTTATATAGAAAGTGGATCATGAGGACTATGGTAATTGCATTAAAAGCACCAATTCTCTTCACTTTCTCTTTACAATTTTTGAATCTCTTATCTCTCTCTCTCCACAACTACAAGACTCCTATGACTGTAAAAGCAAGAGAGAGAAGAGAAAACAGCAAATCTTAAAGAATGAAATAAAGAGGAAAACAAAAAAGCTAGTCAATTGTTTAACTCACACTCTCTCTCCCTCTCTCTCCTCTATCAAATTCTCTAAAATTGGCATTGAACAGATAAAAAAAGATCTCCATCTTAGCTTCTTCTCTATCCTTTGGCTATCTCTCTCTCTAAATTATTCACTCACTCTTCGTCTTCTTCTGTTTCATGCAAGATTCAAAGGCCTCACCTGCAAGGTATGCATATTAAACTCACTAGCTCCTTTTATCACTGCTTACTCAATTTTGGACTTTTTTTTTTTTGTTTAGTTAATACAAATTTCAAAATAAACACTCACATAATTATGTAACTGTTTGGGGTTTTCTCTTAAAAGCAAATGAAAATATCATATCACATTCTCAGTCTTGCAATACATAACTAGGACTAGGAGGGGTCAAATTCTTATAGGTCTATAGTTTAATATAGTTTCTCCAATCCCATGTTTTTTGTAAGTTTTGATTCCAAAACATATATGTAGTCCCAGTTTCTTTGATCATAATTAAGAATAAGTATTTGATGTACTTAGAAAACTAAAGACATTAAGATAGATCAATCCAGATGCATCTTCGTTATCAATGGTGATCAAATAGATAGCTTTGTAATTTAATCATAAAAAAAAAAAAAAACTTTGTAACTTAGTTTGGGCCTATTGGGCTTAATTTCAACAGTTCTGCCCAATATATTATCAATTGTTTGATTTTCTTTTTCTTCTTTTCGGCCATAAATATTACTACTACAAGATACGGATCAAATACAAAAAAGACATGTACCATATAATAAAGATGCAATTGATTTAAATGAGATTCATAGATTTCAGAGTCTTTATTTATGTAAAGGTTTTATGTCATAACACAACTGTCCCAAATAAATGAAAAATAGTTACTGATCCATAATTGGTAAACAAATAAAAATCCTAAAACAAACTATTATTTTTGTTTCCTTGTTAAAGTCAAAGAAGAAAACGATAGTTTTCTTGTTTCCTTTATCCTAATCCCAAACTTGGAATATAATTACCCCATTTTTAGAACTTGTAAGCAAATTAGCTTCTCCAATTTCAAATCTCTTACGCGCTTTGTAAAGTAAAGAACAAAAGTGATGATTCATTTATGTTAATTTTATAGTCAATCATCATCATTAGAAAAGAGATGTGTGAGTGTGACCTAAAAAAGGTAATGGCAAACAGAAAACCTTGGTACCAGAGAGCTATGGCGGTCGCCAGATTCGCAACGAATTGGAGAACAATCCCTAAATCATCATCACAACAACCAGAGAATCTTCGTCCGTCTCGAAACCCTAGCGTCAACAACAAGTCATCGAATCAAAGCCAAATTCATCACCAGCTGAGAAAATGCTCGTCTTTGAAACTAGCTGCGAATTCGTTCACTAGGGTTTGTCTCTGCGCTCCTATCGGTCCATACGACGACGTTTTCCGAAATTACGTCCCGCCGAGAAGAAGTTCAAGCTATCCTCCGTCGAAGCCTCTTCCTATGGTGACGGAGACGGCGGTGGCGGTGGCAGCGGCGAGGATGAGTGTGGATTCAGGGAGGAGGATATTTAGAGGGAAGTCTTTGAGGGAGAACGCGTTGATGAGGAGGTTCGTGGTGGCGGAAGAAGAAGCGATGATGGAGAATAGAAAGAGAGATCAAATGGAGATTGTGAGGAAGAGAAATCAGATGAGGAGGAAGAAGAAGCTTGGACCTAGTCCTCTTAGTCGTATGGTTATCGCTGAAGATCATCAAGTTTGTCATCTTTGAAACTTTTCCATCAAGAACAGAGAAACAAAAAACATTGGAAAGATTTTTTTGGTTTTTGTAATTGTGTTTTTTAATTCAGAGATATTTAACCAGAATGCGCTGCCGTTTAAAACCCCCTTTTAAACGGTGCCGTTTTTGTTACTTTAGTTTTTTTTTTTCTTGGGAATTTTGAATGAAGGATGGAGCTAATTAATGGTTTACTTATTGTCTTTTTGGTCTCGTTTAATTTGGTTAATTTGCTACGCATACCGGTTATTAAAACTATTCAATTGCTTAACTTTGTTGATAGTTTAGTATCATTCATATATAATGGATGCTTAAGATTGAAGACTGGTTGGTTCTGCAATCGCTCTCTTGATCGGAAATATAATAATTAAGACTAAGACAATATATATCATTTACTTTTCCATTGTATGTGGAATGTTAATACATTTGATTTTTTTTTTAATGTCAATGTAAGCTAGTCTATATGATGTAGAGTATATTGTATATATTGATAATTGCATGCATGCATCTACATATATACACGCACAGTGGCGGAGCCAGAAAAATTGTTTATAAGGGTCAAATTTTTTTTTGTATATACAAAATTATATCAACTTTATTAGAAAAAAATAAAAATATCATCACAACTATACTATATATTGTAATCGATTTATTATTGTCTCGTTTGCCACAATTTAGCTTATATTTTCAATTGAAAAACTAAACAATCATTGAAATGATATCAACGAGACGATTATACGAAGTCGTTTTCACAATATTCATAGAAAAAAAATCAATAATAGTTTTAAAAGTCAATAAATCAAAAGATGAGATTTTTCTTAATATACGAGCAAAATCATCAAAACATTTTAGTTCAAATTAAAATATATATAAAGTTTTACCTAAATGTTATTTTAAAATGATTTTCAATGGATAATGGTGATTATAAAAAGAAGAAAATAGGAAAAATCCTAAAGTAACGAGAGATATAGTTATTAGGTTGAAGTTGAATTCATTCATGTTTTTATTTTAGATTTATTTGTATATTTATTTGTAAAGTTTAACTCTTAGCTTAAGAAAAACTACAAAATCTACCACTTATTCCCAATTTCTTTCAAAATCTACCACATTCCTTCTCTTCTTTCAACTCATACCACATTTTGATGTAAAGTAACAATTTTGCCCTCCATTTTTATCTTCCCTTTTATCTTTCCTCCTTATTTATTTCTCTTCCCTATTTATCTCTCCTCCCTATTTATCTTCCCTACAACCTTAGTTTCCCTATTTATCTCTCTCTCCCTTCAAACACATGCATTTTAACTAAGAAACATTATATCTCCTGAGACTAAACAATTAACTTTCGTTTTTGTCTCCAGATCTTGTCTCCGATTGGGAATTCTCTGTTGCGTCTAGATCTTGTCCCCGATTTCATCATCTTGCTCTATTATCGTGAACTCCACATCTTGTCCACCAATTGTTCTCATTTAAGGGTTTTGAATTTTATTTAGATTTTTCACCATCTATTTTGGTCCACAGATTAGTTGAGCATTATTGTCTTCACCTACCCGGATTATTGAATTTTTTTCCTTCTATTGCAAAATAACAAAAAGATCCAGTTGTCCTCGAGTACTATTACTCATTCTATTACTCATTCGATATGAACTTGTCCCCGATCTAATTCTCTTACTCATTCGATCTAAAATTGTCCCAGATTTAATTCTATTACTCATTCGATCTGAACTTGTCTCCGATCTAATTCTATTACCCATTCGATCTGAACTTGTCCTCGATCTATATCTATTACACATTCGATCTGAATTTGTCCTTGATCTAATTTTCTTACTCATTCGATCTGAACTTGTCCCCGATATAACATATTCGATCTGATTCTCTTACTCATTCGATCTGAACTTGTCTCCGATCTAATTCTATTACCCATTCCATCTGAATTCGATATGAACTTGTCCCCGATTTAATTCTATTACTCATTCGATATGAACTTGTCCCGATCTAATTCTATTACCCATTCGATCTGAACTTGTCCTCGATCTAATTATATCACCCATTCGATCTGAATTTGTCCCTGATCTAATTATATTACTCATTCGATCTGAATCTGTCCGTGATATAACATATTATTTAAATAACCGTGCAACATTTATTGTAGACCTTCTCCTTCTTTGGAAGCACCAGACGAAACTGTCTCTGTCTCTGACACAGACTATGTCCCTGACACAGACTCTGTCCCATTCAAGGGTATTTTGGTCCAACATTCTGCATGTGCTATTGGAATATGGTAGATTTTGAAAGATTTTTGAGATTGTGGTAGATTTTGAATGCGACTTGTTGAAATGTGGTAGATTTTGCAATATTCCCTTAGCTTAATATTTAGTATAAATTAATATAACATTTTTTTAGTATATATATATAGATATATATTTAGTAGTTTGCTCTTAAATTAAAATTTGATGGGGTCAATTTTTATTTTGTAATGGGGTTAATTTACAATTACCAATCAAAATTTAGCTAGGTTTAAAAAATCCATGGGTGTCAATTGACCCCATGCTATAACCCTATCTCCGCCACTGCACACACATAATTAAAAGTAAGCATGTATACCTCGTAATTACATAAGAGAAACATAATTATGTTACATGTTTAGTTAGCTTAGCTTGAAAGACACTAAAACCTCAGGTCTCTGAAATATCTGACATCATGTGATGTTAATGTTATACTCCAGCATTTCCTCATGTTCGCTGTTAAATGTTAATAATTTGTGTATCCAGATTTCAATAACTATATACAAATATTTTAAAGTTATAAAGATATATAATACTAATAGCTCAATAATTATATCATAATATCTTTTTTTTTTGTTAAAATTATATCATAATATCTTGGAGATAGAAACTTTGTTGTGGTTCCTTTTCCCCAACTAATTATGTATTTTAAGTGACTAAATTCAGAACAAATCATAGTTCATAGAGGACGTACGTGTTCATATTTTTCACGAATGCATTCAAATGTACGGAATGCACTAAACACACTTCACCATTATAAAATCAAAATGATGATCATTACAATTTACAACTATGGTCAGGATAAATATTTTTTAACTATATTTATTTATTGTATTTCTATATATGAATGTACAAAGTTTTAGTATATGTTTCAAGTCAACAATTCAATGATTTTTTTTTTGTTGTTGTTTAAATCGTAGTATATTCGAAAATCAACAGTAAAGTTAAGAGTATATATATTGATATTTCACACTTTTAATAGAAAAGCATACGGTTATATTTGACTCGTCATATAGCTGCTGAATATTTCTTTTTACCAGTTAATTCATAAGTCCCATATATCTCTAGTTGATGATCGTATTACTTACGGGTATTTTAAAAGACAATATTTCCAGAATTTGAAATTTAGTATTTTAACGTATAATCTTATCTTTATACTCTTTACAAAAAAAATAGTTTATGACTGAAGACCAATTCATATACGTAACGGAATTACAATTCTACATTGTAAAGACCAAAAGCAGTATGAGATTATTCCAAAGATGGTTTCATGCGCTAATGCGCATAGAGTTCGGTATAATTTGTAAATAACTCTTATTTTTGGGCTTTTTAAAAAAATTTAACATTAAGAGAAAAAAAAAAAACATTTTACAGAAAAAAATGATAAATCATTCAACAACTAATTAACCACCATGAGTTGGTTTTTATAAAAATTAACGAATGACCATTTCTATAAAAAAAAAGATGGTTAAGAAAGACTTTTTTTGGTGAATTGTTTAGTAGGAAGATTATTGTGGTAAGTACTTAAGTATTACTATTTGAAAAGAGAGTTATATCATTGAGGATTGAAAGGTGTGTCATAATCTCGTAGGCCAAAGAGGGATACTAAACATATATATTTACAAAAATAAAAACTCACCCAGCTTTGGCATTGATGTTTTCAATATATTTGTTTCAGAGTTTTATCAGTAATAGACAGAATTTGGTAATACTAATAAAATAAGTCACGGTGTCGATGTTAGAAAGTGAGTAAGAATAAAAATGAAATGATATGAGCTTGGAATACAATTCAAGCAAGAAGATTCAAAAACAAAACAATTAACCCAAAGTGACAACTGACAACTGACAACATTCCTTCTTCTTCATAGGCTGACACACCACCTCATCAGTCGCGTGCGTGTGTCTTTTTTACCAACTGAAGTTTTTTGTTAACACAATTTCTTGTGACTAATACGGCCGTAACTCAAAGCTGGTGGATATAACCGTTGATGAATGATAATAATTTGATTTTTATAAAGAAAACAGACAAAAACGAAAGAGGGGGACTAATATTGACTTAACTGACATAAGAAATCTAGAAGGTGAAAAAACCACGCGCGTGTGGTAGTCAGAGACGACCAAAGAATCAACCTCGTCTACGATAAAAAAAAAACTTTTCATTATTGCTTCTTCAATAGCATCAACTGACGTAATCATGATAAGTCTACGACACAATCCCTCCACCAAACCTAACCGTTTTGGTTCAAATTTATCATTTCTAACATATAAACTAATGTTGGTACACAAAAAAAATAAAAAATAACTTATATAAACTAGTGTAACTCAACATTTAACAATTATGATTATGATTATTCTAGTTCTCTGGAGACTACTATCACTACTCGCTTTCACTGTCTAGATTCTAAGTCTGGTTAATTCATGATTACATCAACCGTTTTTGGTCGAATTTTGAAATCAAGTTTGGTTTCTAGGTTTTAGTTTCCTTAAATGTTTGTCTTTACAATGAAGTAAAGTTAAACAACATTGAGTGAGAAAGTGGCCAACTAATTCTCTCTGTACCATCAATCCAAAATTAAATTGATTTGATTTGATTAATCAAAAAGGTGGTCAGAGAAAAACAAAAGATAAAGGTTTTAAATTTCTTCCATACCAGCTAGACCCAGAATCAAAGTAATTTAACCCCCAAAAGGCAAAAACCAAAAAGAATGTGTTAGAAAAGCAACAAGAAGAAGAAGAAGAAAGCAAATTAATAGACAATAATCTTTCTTCTCTGGTTGCTTCTTTTTATTTCTTTCTCTGGAAACAGCTTTTCTCTGTTACTTTACTTCTTTCAGAAACCCCATAATCAAGAGGTTAGTTATTCATGTTGCTTGTGATTATCCCAATGATTTTGTTCTTTTGAGTTTTCGGAAATATATATCTGCTTCTAACTACCGAGTTGTGTATAATTTGTGTTTGTTAGTTTCTATGATCTATTTCTTATTTTCTTGTCTAAGTTATCTTCTAGAGTAGATGTTTTCAGGTAAAGATTTTTCTCGGTATAGTCTTAAGGAAAATTTTCCAAACAAAATCGTTAATAATACCAAAATCTGCATAAGTAAATTTCTATCTGATATAATCAGTTTACCTAATTTGGGTTAGAAAGATGGAGTTCGATATAAGATATCTTAAAAGTTAAAAAACTTTCCTTTTTCATGAAAGCTCAACAACTTCAAAATCTTTCTTTTCTGGCTGTTTCCTCTTGTCTTTGATTGTTCGACTTCTTTGGAATTAGTTTTGTTTTGTTTGAACTCTTTTGTCTGAAACTGCTGTTTCAATTTGTAATATGTTGCAGAAGTTTTTGTGGTTGAAGCTGTTCCTCCTTGGTAAAACAGAGCAATTATGCTAATTTGCGCCGTCTTTCCAAATCTTAACCTTTATCAAACTCAGTAAGCTACAATAATTGTTTATATAACCATTTTCTTGAATCAAGAAAAGCTTCAAAAAAAGTTAATGTTCTGTTTCTTGTTATGAACAGTTAAAAGGAAAGTAATGTTCGAGAAATGGGCAAGAAAGGAAATTGGTTTTCTGCAATCAAAAGGGTTTTCACACCACATTCCAAAGAGAAGCAGCTAAGCAACAACAACGTAAGAAAGCTTTTAAACACTTAAATTTGGTTTTATAAACTGAAATGATGAATTTTGTGAGATTGAAGTGTATATACATTTTGGTGTTTTATGGTTTTGTGTTTTTGAAAGCAAGAACCAGAGAGAAAGAGTGAAAACAAAGAGAAGAAGAAGAAAGGTTTTGGAAAGAAGATAAGGAATGGAGAAACCAATTCATTTCTTCCCATTTTTGGACAGCCTAGTAGTATCGAAAAGATCTTGTGTGAAGCTGAACGAGAGCATAACCTTGTCTTTAGGCCACCAAGTCCCACGGATCGAACAAAGGCATCATCAACCTCTGTTCCATCTCCTTCTGTTAGGCTTGCTTCTCCTAAAGTTCCTTCTCAGAGATATGTCTCTTCTCCAAAACCCATTTCACCAAGAGTTGCTTCCCCTCGAGTCCCTTCTCCAAAGCCGCCTTCTCCACGAGCGGTTTCGCCTAAGATTGTGCTACAACGTGAGTTTGTGCATAGACCAGAGCCAAGTCTACTGGTCAAAAATGCTTATGCAACAAAGATTCAAGCAGCTTTTAGAGGTTACATGGTAATATTGCAAAACATTCTTGATTCTGTTTTGTCACTATTAATTAGATAGTAGTATCCATAATTTAGGAGATGTAAATTTGTTTGTAGGCAAGGAGGAGTTTCAGAGCTTTGAAAGGTCTAGTCAGGCTTCAAGGAGTGGTGAGAGGACACAGCGTGAAGCGTCAAACGATGAATGCTATGAAGTATATGCAGCTTTTAGTCCGAGTCCAAACACAAGTCCAGTCACGTCGCATCCAAATGCTGGAAAACCGAGCTAAGAACGACAAAGATGACACGAAATTAGCCTCTAGCCTTGCGGTAAGTGCTCTCATTAATCTTTGGTTTCCAAGAAAAAAGCTCTCTCCATTTAACATTTATTGTTCTTTCTCGCAGTCTGAGGATTGGGACGATAGTGTGCTGACAAAAGAAGAAAAAGATGCGAGGCTGCATAGGAAGATTGATGCAATGATCAAAAGAGAACGTTCCATGGCCTATGCTTATTCTCACCAGGTATACACTCATCTCTTCTTCTTCTTACTCACCACAAACCAATGTAATGTCTGCTGGTTTTTCTCCAACAACACTCTGTGACTTTGCTTGTTTGCTACGCAGTTATGGAAAAACAGTCCAAAGTCTGCTCAGGACATTATAACAAGTGGGTTCCCACTTTGGTGGAACTGGGTGGACCGGCAGAAGAACCAAAACCAACCATTCAGGCTAACACCAACACGACCGAGCCCAAGCCCTCAGCCTCAATCTAGCAGCCAAAACCATTTCAGGCTCAACAACAGTTTCGACACTTCCACACCCAATTCATCAAAATCCACATTCGTTACTCCATCTAGACCCATTCACACTCCGCAACCATACAGTGGCAGCGTCTCAAGATACTCACGAGGAGGAGGAAGAGCCACACAAGATTCTCCTTTTAAAGATGATGATAGCCTCACAAGCTGCCCTCCATTCTCAGCTCCAAGCTACATGGCTCCAACAGTCTCAGCTAAAGCAAAACTAAGAGCAAACAGTAATCCAAAGGAGAGAATGGACCGTACACCGGTCAGCACAAACGAGAAGAGACGGAGTTCGTTCCCTCTTGGTTCGTTCAAGTGGAACAAAGGGTCATTGTTCATGAGCAGCAACAGTAACAACAAGGGTCCAGGTTCTTCTTCTTCTGGTGCTGTTGTGCTTGAGAAGCACAAAACCCTCAAATCCGTTGGAAATTTGAGTATTGATTCTACGGTTTCGATGCCTGCAACAATTGGGAGGAGGGCTTTTAACAGATTTGCGTGATTTTTTATTTTTTATTTTCTGAAACGAAAAAACCTGACTGTTTTTTTCTTTCTTTCTCAGTTGATTCTTCTTTGATTTGTTTATCTTACATCAATTTTATGAGTGGTGATTATTTTGAGTGTTTTTTTTTTGTGTTCTTGATTACGAATTTTACAGATGTAACATAATAATAAAAAGTAAACAACAAAAACAGAGGATTTGGATTGTACAGTGTGATGTTCTTATTTTTGCTTGTTAATCCCGTATCTGTCTTTTGGGCCAAGCAACAGACTTTAACCTTTTCTTTTGGGCCAAACTACAACATTCTTGAAACTAAACTAAAACCATTCAAATAGTGTTCTTTTGGTAACAAATTTATTACTTGTATCAGATTTTTTCTACAATGCATGGCATATTCAAAGAAAGATGTAATTTCGATTTTGAAAATATGGATAAAACTTTATATTAAAAAATGTAACTATATTAGAATTGGATCGATTCGGTATGCGGTATCAATGGTTACTTTGCTAAATTCAAATCATCATATATTAGTATTTTGGGAATAAAAAGTTGATAAGACTTTTGATGCGTAATGTTCAACGAAATTAATTTGAAAGCTTTAGTTGTGAAAATTGATTTGCTTTCTTCTTTTAGCTTTGATGCTTTCACACTGTTGATCCAGAAAGATTTAGTGATCAACAAACTATCCTTGTTGTAAATTTTGACCAAAGGCCCATGAAGTCAAACCTTTGACTTTTCAGTGTTTCGTCTCAGCACTCAAGAGATGGATGATAATATTCAGAGATGATCAAAATCTTTCACACAAACCAAAAAAGAAAAGCACCAATGTCTCGTGAACTTATTCTCTGCCAAATCATTCTTGTTCTGTTCCTTACTCTGTTTTACAATTCTCATGGGTACTTCGTCTCACAAGGATCTGTAGGAATCGGCTTCAACGGTTACTTCACTTTAACCAACACCACAAAACACACATTCGGTCAAGCTTTCGACAACGAGCACGTTGAAATCAAGAACTCATCGACAGGTCTCATATCATCTTTCTCAGTCAACTTCTTCTTTGCGATCGTCCCTGAACATAAGCAGCAAGGCTCACACGGTATGGCTTTCGTCATCTCTCCCACAAGAGGTCTTCCCGGAGCTTCCTCCGATCAATACCTCGGAATCTTTAACGAAACAAACAACGGTAAAATCTTGAATAACGTGATTGCTATCGAGTTAGATATACATAAAGACGAAGAGTTTGGAGATATTGATGATAATCATGTTGGGATTAACATTAATGGTTTGAGATCTGTTGCCTCTGCTTCTGCTGGTTACTATGATGATGAAGATGGAAGCTTTATAAAACTTTCTTTGATCAGCAGAAAGGTAATGAGGCTTTCGATCGTTTATAGTCATTCCGATAAACAGCTCAATGTTACTTTATTCCCTGCTGAGATCCCTGTTCCACCACGAAAACCGCTCTTGTCTTTGAACCGAGATCTCTCCCCGTATTTGCTTGAGAAAATGTATCTTGGATTCACTGCATCGACGGGTTCAGTTGGAGCAATTCATTACTTGATGGGTTGGTTTGTTAATGGAGTAATCGAGTATCCGAGATTGGACCTTGGTACAATACCAGTCCTTCCTCCATATCCAAAGAAATCGTCTAATAGAACAAAAACGGTTTTAGCGGTCTGCTTAACTGTATCTGTGATTGCTGCGTTTGTCGCCTCTTGGATCGGTTTTGTCTTCTATTTAAGGCATAAGAAGGTTAAGGAGGTTCTTGAAGAATGGGAGATTCAATATGGACCTCATAGGTTTGCTTATAAGGAGCTTTTCAATGCCACAAAGGGTTTCAAGGAGAAACAACTTCTTGGGAAAGGAGGATTTGGTCAAGTCTATAAAGGAACACTTCCGGGATCTAATGCAGATATCGCTGTCAAACGGACTTCTCATGATTCAAGACAAGGGATGAGCGAGTTTCTAGCTGAGATATCGACCATTGGGCGTCTCAGACATCCCAATTTAGTCAGGCTTTTGGGGTATTGTAGGCATAAAGAGAATCTCTACTTGGTTTATGACTTTATGCCTAATGGAAGCCTTGACAAGTATCTAAACCGTAATGAGAATCAAGAACGGCTGACTTGGGAACAACGTTTCAAGATCATCAAAGACGTTGCAACTGCTCTACTACACCTGCATCAAGAATGGGTACAAGTCATTATTCATCGAGATATCAAACCGGCTAATGTTTTAATCGACCAGGAAATGAATGCGAGGCTCGGGGACTTCGGATTGGCAAAGCTGTATGATCAGGGATTTGATCCTGTGACATCTAAAGTAGCAGGAACATTCGGGTATATCGCACCAGAGTTTCTAAGAACAGGAAGAGCAACCACAAGCACTGATGCTTACGCCTTTGGGTTAGTTATGCTTGAAGTCGTTTGTGGGAGAAGGCTGATTGAGCGACGTGCACAAGAAAATGAAGAATATCTTGTGGACTGGATCTTAGAGCTTTGGGAAAATGGGAAAATTTTCGATGCGGCAGAAGAAAGTATACGTCAAGAAGAAAACAGGGGACAACTTGAGCTTGTTTTAAAGCTCGGTGTGTTGTGTTCGCATCAAGCTGCATCGATAAGACCAGCTATGAGTGCAGTTATGCGGATTTTGAATGGAGTTTCACAGCTTCCGGATAATCTTCTTGACATTGTAAGGGCTGAGAAAATTAGAGAATGGCCTGAGACGTCAATGGAAATACTACTTGATGTGAATTCCTCTAGTACATTGGAGTTAACCTACTCTTTTGTCTCCCACGGACGCTGAAAATTTTAAGTTTACCAAATAAAGTTGATTCTTATGTACATACATTTATGTCGAAAACTTGTTTTGTAGCAGCGACACAAGGGCCACTATATTTCTGGGTATGATGTATGTACAAGTACTCCGATATCATTTTACAGACAGTTTGATATTTGATCTTCTACTAAACTTAAAAGTTAAGTGTCTCTGTAACCAGTAATGTCTTTTGTCTCTGTTTATTAGCCTCCATTGGAAAGTTCAATTGAGTGGTTATAGAAGAATCTCAGGAATCATGAGGATACGCCGATCTAAAGTTTTATGAACCAATGACTATAATTAACTCAAATCACCTTCAATCAGTTCTTCCCAATAAATCTTGTACTTCAAAATATTTCTCTTTACCCATCACAAATTCTTTTAGTCTAATCAGGATTGACGCCAAACTTCTTTGGCATAATTGATACTTAAAAGTTACAAAATTTAAACCTGTAGAAACCCTAAAGAATCTTATACACAAGATTTGATTAGAGAGAAAATATATTTGAAATTCGTAAAGAGTCAGATCTTTTGAAACCAATGAAAAGATGAAAAGCATCGGAAAGCTTTAAAAGAAAAAAAAATAGGATTTGGATTAGATAAAGAATGTAGCGACTTGTTCGAGGCCAACAATCAAGATTAGAAAACTTGATAGGCACGGAGAATCGCTATTTGTTGTTGCCAACCTTCAAGGCAACTTACGCCATTTTTATTTTGACGTCATTGCTCTGCTAATTGGCGTTCTTAAAATTTAATTGGAAACAACACTTACATACACGATTAAATAAAAAAAAACACTACAAAGCCATGGAAGACAAGAAAAGAAACTAGGACTTGGAATCGAACTTGTAGATGATTGATTGTTAAAAATCCAAGCCTTTACTGATTTATATAGAAGAAACAGAAGCGGCTGCGGAGGAAGAAGAAGAAACCCTAATTTCATTATTTTTATCAATGGGCCACAAGGCCTACTATTGATTCAAAATGGGCCCAGGTCCACGAAGCATATCATTTGTCTAACAATTATGCGTGTATGTGAAGAAAGCTATAATTGAGTCACAACTTGGCAATAATTTTCTTAGGCTCTAAGCATATATAGAACTTTCCGGAAGTCAGCTTCTCCGGAGGAATCAGAACCAACTTGGCTACAGTGGCAGCAGCCTCATCCGCCGTGTGAGTCCCCTGACCACCGGTCATAGACGTACGAGTGAAACCAGGGCATAAACAATTCACACTTAGTTTTTTGCCGTCGTAACGTCGAGCCAAAACCCTCGAGTACGCGTTTAAGGCCATCTTTGAGATGGCGTAGTCTGGCCAGTTCTCTGGCCATCCTTGCTTCTCCCAAGTCCCGCTTTTCACGTCCTGCAGAAATTGAGTCACCGTCGCATCGATTTGTTCATTGGTAAGGTCTTCACTCTCTAGGATTCGTCTTATACTAGGGCTTCTCAGTTTCTTTATGCCAAAAAACAAATCCAAATGAGTCAATTATAGATACATATATGTAATTGTATTGTTCCTTACTAACATTTTATATATTAAAATGCTTATACAACCTATATAGTATAGGTGTTAAATCATTATATCTTTCTGATATTATTCGCAATATTTGAATATGCAAAGATAATGTTTTTAAATAGTGTATGAGAAATAAATGTATTTTCTTTTCTTTTGCCGACAGTATATATGAGAAAGAGATTACAGTACATTTAATGTGCCAAGCCTTGAACTCATGTTAAGGATGCGGCTAACGGAGACGGAACGCCGAAACAACGGCAAAAGCGCCTCGGTTAAAAGCTTGGGACCGTAGAAATTGGTCTTGATAATTGTCTCTGGCTCATTGATTAAATTCTCGCCTACCGCGTTAAATGAAACGGCCGCATTGTTCACCTGAGCATGACGTACGACGCCGTAGTAATTCCATAAGAAAAAGTCCCGAACAATAAATAAATATTTGAAAAAATATTGTGTAGAATAGAAAATCATGACTTTTTATTTTGTCTATCAAGTATCCACTAATTCTTTTCTCACAACAATTAAAAAAGTAATCAAATTTCTACGAATCCATTGGAGTTCAGTCATATTTTATTTAGTAGTTGTGGACTAAATGTCTAGTTAAATGTACAATGTGTATTCATTGTAAATAATTTTTAAAAACATTTATATCAGTTTATGATTACCAGAATGTCGAGTACTCCGAAGTTGTGACGGAACCAGGAGGCGAAGGCCGCGATGGAAGAAGGATCGGAGATGTCGAGGCAGCCAAAATGAACGTTTCTAAAGCCAGTGAGGCGGAGGGAATCGGCGGCTTGGATTCCATTTTCGGCGTTTCGGGCGGTTAAAACGACAGTTAGTCCAAGCTCTAATAACCTCTTCACCACCGCAAAGCCTATACCTTTGTTTGCTCCGGTCACCACCGCTGTTGTTTCTTCCGACCACCATCTTCAATAATCACAACAGTAATAGAAACCAAGTTGATTTTTTATTTTATTTATTTGATTGAAACCAAGTTAAAAAAAAATCACTATTATTTAAATGAAACCAAGTTAAATTAGTAACAAAGTTATGTAGGAAGAGACTTTGCAGACAAAACCTAAAAAGGGTTTATTATTTACCTATTTGTTGGAGAAAGAGGAGGGATTAGATGATCCATTTTTGTTATTTTTGGAAAGCAACAAGGTGATATGATATTTATATTGATGCTAACGAATACTTGGTGAGGGGGATTATATATATGCCTTTGTAATTACATGATAGGGTTATGTAAATGGACCTGGATCTGAACACATGCATCCTATACTATTATTTGGGGAGTACAATTTATGGATTACCCTTAATTAACCTTCCCCTTTGTAAGAATTTACTTAAGAATGCCATTAGAAATAAAATTTTATAGAGTAAATTAATTCAACTCATTAAGGATAAACAAGTCAAATACTATTTTATGCAATTAATTAATTTAATTTAATTATAAAAACGAAAATCTATTATTAATTTTTTAAAAAAGAATGACCAATCAAAATGAACATATAAGATTTGATATTTAACTTACCATATTAATTTGTTATTAATCATTATACTTCACCTCTCATCTTTATATGATTCTATTTCTATAAAAAAATAAATCATTATATCATCTATACAATAAAAAAAAAGTAAAAAATTTTCTGCATATACCAAGATTTGAATTTTTAAAAACGAATATAAATTATTCAATGTATGAAAGAACAAATTTAACGGGTCAAAAATTCATATTTGAGTAATATATTCCTTATGTTTAAATATCATCAATACTTAATAGAGCAAAAATTTATGAAGTATAAATACTCTAATTTGATTTTTTGAAACAAATATTTATAATAGGCGGCGGGTTGAATATAATATATTATATGATGAAATGAGTTATGATCCTTATAACTATTTGAATATTTATATTTAATTTCATATCATTTTTTTTAAATTCATAATTTTACATAATACAATAAAAGTTTTAAAGATTTTAATTTGGAACATTTTAAAATAGTTTAATTTAATATATTAAAGAATATCATAAATATTTAATAAATTAAAAAAGATAAAATAAATTATAAATACATTAATTTAATTTTCTAAAAAGATATGTTTAAATATTTATAGTAGGCGGCAGGTTAAATGTAATGTATTATATGGTAGAAAGTTATGATCCTTATAACAGACGGCATTTTAAGATTTTATGATGAGATGAGTTAAATAAGGTTTGACACTTCTAAATATTTGAAAATTTGATTCTGCAAGCAATTTTGAAAATAATAAATAATAGATTGTGCCGCAATATTTTCATACGAATTGTAAAATAAAAATATAGACTCGACACACGGATTGAATTTGGTATTATTATATACCAAATATATGTTCATAACATATTTGATTATGTGAATAATTGGTAAATTCCGTAATTAGCTCAAACAAATCTCTATTTCAACAACCAATGAATCAGAATTTGAAAAAATAATTTCCTAAATTAATTCAAAATAATAGCTAATTTTCTTAAGTAATTCAAAATAATCTACGTTTTAGATGCGATTCATTTATGATATTTTGATTTTTGATCTAACTAAATTATATGCACTCTCATTTTGTGGTTGTTAACATAAATTAACTCATTGTTCAAACAATATTAAGTTTTTTAAAAAATAATCTTATTTTCCGTTTTCATATCTTAAAAAAAATATCCATAATTGAATACTATAGAAAAAGGAAAATATATTTATTCTAATATTTTATATAGGGACTGACAAAAAAATATTATTATTTTTATTTACTATTATAATATATCACAACTTTATTCTAAAACATAAAATTTATAAATTTTGTAATAAATGAAATTCAACCCGTACTGTAGTACGGGTGATGATCTAGTATTAATTTATAAATACTTAACATATGGTTGTGTTCGTGTGTGACGGTGCCCGAAAACAAAAGAATAAAATATCCAAGAACTCGTGAATAATGCCGTAAATAATGTAAGTTATTAAAATATATATCGGTAAGTTGTTAACGTCCATTGGTTCTTATAAGTTTTGGATATTCGACTATTAGTTTTCTTTCTCCACCTTTAATGTTTTAGACGACAAACCTAATCTTATAGATTTCTGAGATTATTGTTTTTTTTCGTGCTTGATGAAAGAAGTTTTGGATGAACAAAAGTGAAATGTTTATGTCTGCGTTTATTGACCCCAAATTTGATAATATAAGCAATTCATTTGATTGTATCCAATGTCATTAAGGAATCTTGAACTAAAATTGTTTCCTTTTATATCGTAAAACTTTATCCCCTCGCTCTTATACAAATACGTATTATTCATTTTAGTATATTGTCGACAATTTTATTTTTATTTTTAGAATATTGCCTTTATGAACAACTTCGACCTAGCTATAAGTAAAAGATGTATTTCAAACCTCTTTGATGTTTGATATTTTTGGATTCAAACATGTCCCGTACGTACCTAGCTATATCAGGTTTTCATATATGTGGAACAGATCCGAACGAAATATTTATTAGAATATGGGCTTCCAACTCAAAACCAATTGGCAATGAGTGGAGAGGCCCATATATCTTATATACTAATCAAGATCTCTTGTCCTTTCCAATGTGGGATAATATTATCCCTAATACGCCCCCTCGAGATGATGGCTCTAGCCATTGATCTCGGTATGCTCGGGCATGGATCGGCGGGCCAACTATTGGGCCGGGCCGATGGTGGATTGGATTTGGACATGTACGGATCGGGCTCTGATACCATATTAAAATATGGGCTTCCAACTCAAAACCAATTGGCAATGAGTGGAGAGGCCCATATATCTTATATACTAATCAAGATCTCTTGTCCTTTCCAATGTGGGATAATATTATCCCTAATAATATTTAGAGTAGTTGAGTTGATATGGTCATGTATATTATTGTAGTGGTCTAGAGGAAAAAAGGAGTAGAATATTGACTAAGAGCGTTTAATTTATTGTTTAATGCTTTGCATGCTTCAATTAAGAAAACCCTTTTAAGTTAAGACATAAAATTATTAGTTTTAAAAGTTCAAAGTTCTTGACTAATGAACTAAGACAGAGATGAGAGTTAGTGGGATTTAGGCATGTGCTTGCTTCATCATTGGGCTTATTAATAAAGTTTTATTTCATCAAGCATAATATAAAACGTATAGTCAGCTTTGCCGCCACTTCTGATGGTTTAAGTATTGGACCACTGTGTACGTGATATAGCATTGTAGGTGTAGGTGTTGGAGATGATTTCTGGGTGTCTTTATCAATACGGAATCTTACCAAGTCATTTCTAAGTGTTGCATCTATAAACCAATTATTGGAGACTAAACAAAAAGTAATATACATGGTTTGCACATTGTGCTATATGTTTATACTTTAATTAGATATATAACTCAAAAACACCTTTATTGCCTAACAGTCTTTGGTCGGAGGGGTTTGGTGAGCAAGATATCAATATTATTATAAACAGGAAAAGGGAATCTTTCTGGTTTAAACACATACACTAATCTCCATGCACCAAAAAAAAAAAAAAAAAAAAAGAAGCTAACGAGTTAAGCTACTTTGATAATCTTGGCCTCTGATTCTGTCCTAAGAGCAGACAAATGAATGCAATCGTCTGGGGGTTTCTTGTGTCGGTTATGCTCTTGTGGAAGGCCAAGATGCAATTTGTTTTTGTTATGGATCTACAAACTCGAACAACAAAACTTCGAAAGCAACAAAGAAAAAGCATGTTAGAACCCAAAAGTAAAGCCCTTGATATTAAAGAAACAAGAACATAAAAATCTAATTTGGAGATAAAATTAAAGATTTACTGATTTATGTAGGAACCAATAAGAAACCCTAATTTGTATTTGCACAATAAAGAAAACCCTAATTTCTTGATTTATCAAATGGACGAAACAGAGCAAGCTATTGAATCTATAGACTAATGAAGATACATCATACATGTGCATAAAAAACTATGTTTTGTGTGTGTAAGATTCTTCTTTCGGGTTTCATCTCCCATGGGAGATGAAAGAATTTGTAAACGTCAATGTAGCAATTGAATTCACATCAAATAGTATTTCCATTGATGTCTCAGGACGCCCTTTCAATATCTCATCTCTTACTACATCAAGAAGATTATCTGGAAGCTGCACAACACCATTCAAGATCCGCATAACCCACACTCATATCCGGTCTTATTGATTCAGATTGATGCGCACACAACACCCCTAGCTTCAAAACCAGCTCAATCTCTCCCCTGTTTTGTTCTTGACGTGTACTTTCCTCTGCCGCATCGAAAATGTTCCCATGTTCCCAAAGCTCTAAGATCCAATCCACAAGTACTTCTTCATTTTCCTCTGCACGTCGGTCTATCAACCTTCTACCACAAACTATTTCAAGCATTACCAACCCAAATGCGTAAACATCAGTGCTTGTAGTCGCTCTTCCTGTTCTAATAAACTCTGGTGCGATATACCCTAATGTTCCCGCTACTCTCGATGTCTGAGGATCAAATCCCTGATCATACAGCTTCGCCAGTCGGAAATCCCCGAGCCTCGCATTCATATCGTGGTCGATGAGAACATTAGCCGGTTTGATATCTCTATGAATGATGACTTGTGCCCATTCTTGATGCAGGTGCAGTAGAGCAGATGCAACGTCTTTGATGATCTTGAAACGTTGTTCCCAAGTCAGCCTTTCTTGATTCTCATTCCGGTTTAGATACTTGTCAAGGCTTCCATTAGGCATATAGTCATACACTAAGTAGAGATTCTCTTTCTGCTTACAATATCCCAAAAGCCTGACTAGATTTGGATGTCTGAGACGACCAATGGTTGAAATCTCGGCTAGAAACTCGCTCATCCCGGAAGTGTTCCTTTATAGACTTGACCAAAGCCTCCTCTTCCAAGAAGTTGTTTCTCCTTGAAACCCTTTGTGGCATTGAAAAGCTCCTTATAAGCAAACCTATGAGGTCCATATTGAATCTCCCATTCTTCAAGAACCTCTTTAACCTTCTTGTGCCTCCAATAAAAGACGAAACCGATCTTGTCGATGCTGTGTAGCCATAATACATCTCCTCCAAAAAATACGGGGAGAGATCTCGATTCAAAGACAGTTTGTGCTGATCAAGGTTGACTATAAAGTATCGAAAGCCTCATTACCTTTGTGCTGATCAAGGAAAGTTTGTTAAAATTTCCACCTTTATCATCATAGTAACCAGCAGAAGCAGAGACAACAGATGCCAAACCATTAATGTTAATCCCAACATGATTATCATCAATATCTCCAAACTCTTCGTCTTTTTGTATATCTAACTCGATAGCTATCACGTGATTTCATGTTTTACCGTTGCTTGTTTCATTGAATAATCCGAGGTACTGATCTGAGGAAGCTCCTGAAAGGCCTACCGTAGGAGAGATGCCGGAAGACATGCCGGGTGAACCGGACTGTTTTTATTGGGGAACAGGAGATCGACCGAGATCGACGACGGTCGAGATAAGCCCAAGAAAAAGGAAATCATGAAGATCAAGAAGGAACTAGAAGATTATCATATATTAGTTTGGAATATTTACATTTATCTCTAAAATATATTTTACATTTATCTTTATCTTAATTTAGGAAATTAGGTTTAGTCTTTCTCTATATATATCGATGTATTTTAGAACATGAATCTTATGAGAGTATAATTATAATTTATCATGGTATCAGAGCTTTGATCTTATTCCTATGGCTTAAGGTTTTGTTTGCTTCTGCTACTACTAAAACTAAAAAAAAAAAAAAAAAAAAAAAAAGAAGAGTTACGTACGTGATCCTCTTAGTGATTCGTGTTGTTGGTTTGGTCAATTGTTTGGCCTCGTTTGATTCATATTTGGCTAGCAAGTTTGCTAGTTCCGTTAAAAAAAAAAAAAAAAAAAAAGAAAGAAGAAAGAAGGCGATGTTGGTTTGTTGATGTCACCACCACTACAAAGATGGCATGAACAAACAATAAAGTTTGGCATGAAGATTATTCCGACGGATACGATGCTGATCCGGAGGTATTTGAATCCGACACAAGTTTCTTCATGAACAAGAAGTTCGAAGAGCGACCAAAACTTGTGATCTAAAACCGATGGAGATACACAACTACGAAAGATGTATTTTCCACCGTTGATGACCCTACGATCGGGTATAAACGTCGATGACCTAACGGCTGGGTATTGTAGCCGCATTAAACCCTACGATCGGGTATAAACATCGATGACCTAACGGCTGGGTTTTGTAGCCGCTTTGACCCTACGACCGGGTATAAACGTCGATGATGACCCGACGGCCGGGTATAAAGCCGTTATTCTGATGATTTGTCCAATCTCACTCGTGTTACCACGTATGAGCTTGCCAGGGGTATTGGGGAACAGGAGATCGACCGAGATCGACGGTCGAGATGAGAAGCCCAAGAATAAGGAAATCATGAAGATCAAGAAGGATCTAGAAGATTATCATATATTAGTTTGGAATATTTACATTTATCTCTAAAGTATATTTTACATTTATCTTTATCTTAATTTAGGAAATTAGGTTTAGTCTTTCTCTATATATATCGATGTATTTTAGAACATGAATCTTATGAGAGTCTAATTATAATTCTTTCTAAACACTTTTTGTGTTTTTACTCTCATCAATTTATCAGTTTTTGCTCTCATCAATTTATCAGTTTTTGCTCAGGGACTATTCCAAAGAGGAAATGGAAGCAGAAAGACGAATTCTTGATGGAAATGGATTTGTTGTTGAAAGTTAAACCGGAGGAATGTGATATGAGACTATGGTTAGGTTGATTAGGCCATGGTTAGGACGTTCTAATTAATTAGTTTTGGTGTTTTATTTTATGAAATTGGTTTTCATATTTTCCTTTTTATGTTAAAAGTGTTTTTTTTTATGCATTAGGGTTATGATTAAATAAGGAATCAACTTCCAAGAATAAACCTTAAAAGGAAGCTTAGCTTAAATCTCATTCTTATTTCTCACGCTAACAAACGTAACGGTTACGAGATAAAAGACAAATCTTTGGCTCGTATCAGAATGATTCTTGGTGTTCGTTAAATTGGTGTCACCAATGGAGTTGTTAGTTGCAGATCGGTCCAGTTGCCATTGGAGTTGTAAGTAGATGAAGACAGAGTAAAGAACAGAACAAGAACTATATGCAAGACTTTGAGTTCACGAGCCGTATTAGGATTTTTTTTTTTTTTTTTTTGTATTCTACTTGTGGGAAGATTTTGATCTTATGCGATATTTAGCATCTCAATGAGAGTTAAGTAAGAGCATAAAAGAATTCCAAACTGCAAAAGTAGGGTAAAGAAGAATGGGAACGAACGTTCTCGTGTTTTTTCCTATATTAAAAATTATTCAAAGCAATTATGGTGGGATTTGTATAAACCACCGACTTTCTGACCATAAGAAAAATTATGGATCAAAGTTTCAAAACTTTTTTATGATCTTAAATGATAAAAACTGTGTGAAAACAGAAAAACATCAAAAAGTTTAAAAGCAATAATCGAACAAAGTTTCACATCCAAAGTTTTGACCACAAAGTTTTTGACATGTTTTAATGAAGATTCTGACAAATTTTATATTCGTCTACAAGAAAAAAAAGTAAAGTTGTATGTCACTACTCTGTCATCGTTTGATCATTATATATCAGAGACAACAATTTTTAGGTTAACAAGAGAAATAAATAGGGATCATTCATTTGTCCAATTGTATATAATTAACCTTTGGGGATTTCCGACAGAAATGTTGAGTAAAACATAGACTAATGATGGATATCCAAAGTAGAACTCAAACCACTTTCACTAATGCCTAATTGATGAAAATATATTGCTTAGCACTCAGACTGTAATTATGGAAGAAAGAGATTTGCAGAAGTAGACCAACTTGCTAATGTTCATACCTCAGGCTGCATTTTCTCCACCTCTTCCCGGATAGACTGGAACAGCGGGGTTGATAGATATCGCTCCCCGAAGCTCGGGAAAACAACCTGAAAAACCGAATTCATAGATTCATTAACAGTCGAGATTTAATTACATAATCAATCTCTTCGCTACCTACTTAGATGATCTTTCTACACAGAAGATGTAAAAAGCTAACTAGCCAAGTGACTTTATTGTTGATTATTTGGTTTAGTATTGGAGACTTTAATAATCCTCAAATCCATCTTAAGATGTTTTCTAAAGAAATCCAGAGATTTGATGCACAAAGACCCCTGCATCACCTTTTTGTTTTCGAGACATAACACATAACTGAAACCGAAAAGACTTACAGCTATGAGTTTTCCAGCATTCTCAGGTCTCTTCGCGACCCTGATTGCAGCAGCAGCAGCAGCTCCAGATGATATACCAACCTGACAAAATTATTACCTTCACGTATAAATCTTGTGTAATTTCCACCTTTCACATGCAACATGACACCACGGCATACGTGTGGTTCCCACTCAGAAATCATAAATGCTACAAACAACTGACCATCAAGCCTTCCTTAAGAGCTAGTTGCTTTGCGGTTTCTATAGCTTCCTCACTTGAAATCTGGTAAACGCAAAAAGAAGATGGTAATTAACATGCCAATAAGAACATTTAAGAAATAAATTGACAAAAGAATTGTGGATGTCTTGCGGAAACCAGATAAATTGTATAACCATACAGAATCCAACAAAATAAATCATACCGCTATGACTTCATCCATAATTTTCTGATCCAAATTCTTAGGTATAAATCCAGCTCCAATTCCTTGAATCTTGTGAGGTCCTGTATAAAAATGCAAGAGACAGAAAAATAAGTGAATATTAAATCATTGTTCGAAAACACGAAAACAAAATTACTGATTGCTAACTATTGGTAAGCCTTACCCGGTTTGCCACCAGAAAGTATATCGCTTTCGGTGGGTTCTACACCAATAACCTGGTACATGTAAACATCAAATAATTAAGTACGAATTATATTGCTTCAATGAACATACAATGCTGTCTAAATAACACCTGCAAATGTACTCCAGCTAAGATTGAAACCTTTTAACTTTTGCATTTACCTGCGTTTTGGGATTTTTCTCTTTAATAAATCGACCAACACCAGTGATAGTTCCACCAGTTCCAATTCCTGCAACAAATATATCCACCTTGCCCTTTGTATCTTCCCAGATCTCAGGACCAGTAGTCTCGTAATGAATCTGCGTATATTTAAATTTGCAGTTTATAAACGTGAAAAGAGAACCTCACAGAAGATCAGCCACTCGCCTCTTTGCTTGTACAATATAAGTGAACACCACTTCTGTTACATACTTGTGGGGATTCTCTAAATGCAAGTGAGTTTCTAATTATCTCTAACTTAACTTTTCAGTTCTCTTCTTATGGTACATGACTAGAGCAGAAACCAACTCATGACAGAAATAAGGAAAAATATAAACCACAAACCTTTGGATTCGCAGGGTTGTCAAACTGTTGGAGCATGTAGGCATCAGGAGTGTTTTTCAAAATTTCTTCAGCCTTATGAACCGCTCCAGTCATGCCTTTAGCAGGATCTGTTAATACAAGCTCAGCTCCAAATGCCTTTAAAAGAACCCTTCTTTCCATACTCATGGACGATGGCATTGTCAAGATAAGTCTATAGCCTCTTGAAGCAGCGATGAATGCTAGGCCAATACCCGTGTTTCCACTTGTAGGTTCCACAAGAACACTCTAAATAATAAGTACATGAAGGAGATGAAGTCAGAGATTAACCAACCGGACTGTACGATTTCTATGACTGTAAACGCTGGTCTCATCCATAAATCTTTACAAAAGAAAGATCGATACCTTTCCAGGTGAGATAAGTCCATTTTGCTCAGCATCAGTAACCATACTGTACCCAATCCTGAGATTCGTGAAACATAAAAGTTAAGACTTGAAAGGTTCAACTAAAAACATACAATCAGGCCATACAAGACTCAGGATACACACCTATCCTTGACACTGCAACATGGCTCCATGATCTCGAGTTTGGCAGCAATATTTGCTACACAACCCTTGGCTATACTATTCAAGTACACCATAGGAGTTTTCCCAATGAGCTGAATCAAGTAAAGAACAATGATTGAAATGTAAGTAAATTCCGAACCATTTAAAAAGCAATCAAGCAAATGTTTTAGTTATGACATGCGACGTCGATGGGAAAAGCTTCTGAAAATTCTACATTTTGCATTCTCCATCAGCTACAGCTAATCAAGTTTCAAATTTTAGTGGACAATCACACTTTTGCGAACATTCCAATAGAGGAAAGTTAAAAATTTGATCACCAATTTAAGTTTCCTCTTTGAAAAATTCCATCAGTTTCAATTTGAATTATAACCTGAGACACATTGTCAGCGATGTTGAGTCCATCAGCTCCACTCTCCCGCTTAACAGCCTCACAGACAACAGATGGATCTCGTTCCGAGCCATCAGCAAAACTCCGACTCTGCCTCTTCATCGCTAGAGAGAAATCCGAAGGTGTTACACGAGCGGAGGAGAATGAGAGAGAAGAGATCTCCGGCGAGCATCTGAAACGACGGAGACTAGAAGAAGAAGAAGAAGAAGAAGTCAACGGATTAAGGAGTAAAGCAGAGGAAGATGTTGCGGCCATGGATGTGTTGCAGCTTCGCTTTCCCAAAAGTGTAGACAAGATTTGAGATGCGAGCTTAGCTTCGCGGTTAAACCTTGAAGCCATGATCATCGCCGCCATGATCCTACTTTTTTACTTTATTTCTGGGAAAACGACGTCGATTGAATTTTCAGATACAGTCCATTTTTAGACCAAGCTTTCAACTTTATAATAAGTTTCATTTTTATATTTTATACAAAAAAGTTAATATGTTTTTTTTTTTTTTTTTAACCAAGTGAAGTGACTACACTGACCAAAAGTGAACGTGGAGAGAGAATGTGTTCTTATACTAGTTATTTATTTTTTTTTTGGTAAGTTATAGGTAGTTTTTTAGAGATAGATCTTAGTAATATTTAAATAATTTATTTGTAAAAGTGATTGTTAAGAGATAGTATTTTTGAGTTAAGATTTTTGTGTGATTAATGGTAGGCTCTTAACATGTGGTTCTTAGAAAAAAAAAATATTAATATAAAAATAAAATTTATAATTATAGAAAATTTAATAATTGTTGCAAATTAAAAAAATTAAAACATACATGAAATACAATTTATAATATAAATCACAAATATTTTAAACTTAATTTCTTCTATATTTTGTCCATATATGCTCGACCAAATCATTCTTTAATTGTTGATGCATACCTCGATCACGAACTCGAGCTCTATTATCAAAAAAATTAGAAGGCGTATCTGTAGAATATATGAAATCCGCCCAATCAAAACGTGACACGTGGCACCTCTTAGGTATTAAAGTAATTTAAATTAAATAGTTAATACTTTAAATTACCTAAGATTCAGCTAACATCCCCTATAACGATGCTCTATACTAGTTATTTGTCCCTTCCTACTTCCCAAGTCTGGTCAACTTTTTTTTTTTTTTTGTAATTAATCTATATCATCTTGGATCCGTTGCGGTTGGAGAAACGAGTGTGTTCATAGCTGTTTCTTCTGTTTACTCTGTTGATGCTTTAGATGCTATATAACAAGTTCTTGATCGATGAGCTTTTAAAGCCACTGTCCTGATTTGGAAGGAAATTTATAGTTATGGAGAGGTGTGAAAGGAGAAACCAGAGTTTATGGAGAGAAAATTAGAGCTTGCAGAGAATAATATAGAGTGTTTTGGGAAGAAATCTGTGGTTGAAGCACATAGAAGCGTTTGTTGTGGAAGTAAAGTTAAAGTTGAAGATGAAGACAGTTAAAAACTCTTGTTCGTGAATTTGACATGGTTTGGTTTTGGCTTTATTAGTAAGGAGATTGTCTCATCTCAAGCCCGTATAACTGAGTAACCATGGAACCAATTGAGAAAAATGTACAACCCTATAGATACACTTTTCTTTGTACAACCCTATAGGGTCAACATTCAACAATAGCGGGATTTTAAAAGTCGAAGAGGGGAAATGATCGCTACAAAATTTGTGGTAATTAACAACTTTACGTACACAAAAAATGTTAAGATCATCAAAATCACTCCATCTAGTATAACAATTTCTTTTTAATCTTTGCGGGGCAAATACAAATTATACGGTGATTAATACTTCCAACACCAAACAAACTAATTTTTAGAGGAAATGAAAAAAAGAAAACAAAATCTCTGACCACGGAAAGTGTGTGGATCGAACCAAGCTACGGCCAGTGAGAGAGTAAAATCAGACATTTGAAAGGCTAGCCCATTTGCCTACTTCGTAAGGATCCGCATAGTAATATAGCTTGATCCTGTTTGCTAAAGACAGTCCTGCAGCAAATGGAGATGCCCGACCGCTCAAATCAACAGCCTCTGCGGGATCATCTGCAAAAGCTGCTACATCTCCTAGCAGCTTAAACGAAACTCTCTGTGCTTGAATCTGTTTAGGGAAGTCAAAATACATCTTTGTTCCATCTCTCGCCTCAGGCAATCTGTATTCCGCAATTGTCACCGTTTTGTATTGCTCCTGCAGAAAAACATTTTTCAGATCAACATGAAAAAACTTATTACAAGATTTTGGTTTCTGAGGATATAATAAACCGGGAGGCGGAGGAGAGATAGATACCTGAAGAACAGATACTTGTATGTACAAGACGGCCGGAGAGACGTGTCTATCTTCCATTATGATACTCGTCGGGTCCCAAATGTCAACTACATCTGAAGAAGGCGAGTGGGTCACACGAGGCTTTATCGCACTAAAAGCATCTAAACGGAATCCAGCAGCTAAAGGTGAAGCAGGTTGCAGATAAAGTTCCAAGACTAGATCATTCTCCATTGGTCTCTCAACCTCTAGTGGTATCTGGAAGGTGAAAAAAACAAAGATTAGTGACAATAATGGAATTACCACAGAAAAAGGTGAAAGAACAAGCAGTTCTCTAAGGCACTAACCAGGAATCTATTCAAACGTGGGGCTCTGTCCAGCCAGTTTCTTACGCTCATGCTCTCAACACTTTGTAGTGTTTTATCCCTCACGGTGTTTCCAGTGACCAAGATGCGTTTTGCATGAAGACATGGATCATTCTCAATGGTTGCTCCAAAAGAGGCACGCCGAGGAATTGGAGCAAATGGGTTCTCATCCAACGATAAGAGATTAATGTTTTTGTCCAAACTAACTGAGCTGGATCCAAGCCGAGGAAGACGCAGTGTTATCCATATAATGCGGCAGCGAACAGGATTCTTGAAAGCAAATTTTATATGCCTAGGTGCTCTACCAGACTTTTCTGGACCATACAGCTCAGGCGAAGATCTAATAAAGGACTGTACATCCCACTTTCCCATCAAAGTCCGTGCTTCTTTATTTCTGTCGCTGCTGGCCCAAACTTGGACCTGCAATGAAGATACATAAAATGTTGAAATGAGTGCCATCATTCAATTATTGTGGCAGCATTTTCACGTAAGTGATGGCATGGGTTAACAAAAATTCAACTGAAGGTAGAAAAGTCAAACTTACGGTAGGAGCATCAGCATCAGAGTAACCACATGGACTAACGAGTAGAATCACACTGCTGACATCTGAAAGGCTGTTGAGAACAATGACGGCTTCAACAGAGTTTGCAGACGGAGGAGCTTTCCAGTAGGCATTACTTGAAGCAAGATTCAGAGGGGTGAGCAATGAGAAAAATGGTGCTGAATCAGTCCCAGTTTCGACCTAAATTCCATTATGCAAACATTTAAAAGAGAGAAAGGAGGATTAGGTATCATATAACAGCTCTTTCCAAATATAATGAAGTGATCATAATAATTTTAAAACATATAAGAAGCAAATTACCTTATGTAAGAAGCTTGCATATGGGAACTCAGCAAGTGACTCCTCTTGACCCAAAATTTGACGAAGGAAATTGAAGTCTTCTCCATTAGGAGAAGGTTGACCTCTAACAGCAAGATGATTTGTAATGTCAGATCCAAATACCTCATTCAAAGCTTCCCGACCAGCATTATCAACACGACCACTTCTTCGCAAGCTGACCATGACCCTTACATAATCTACAATCAAGGCTTCAAGCACTATTGAGCTGCAGCATTTTTTACAAATGTAATGATCTGAACCTATCGAAGTAGCAGAGACATCTGCAAGACTTCCACCTCCATTCGCAGTGTCCCTGGAGTAAGATTTTGAAAGCAGAAGAGCTCCTTTTCCAGCACAACAAAACCTGCAAGCTTTTTTCATACATTGGAAACACATGAACACTGAGCCCGACTCTCGTCCTGAACTCTTGGTAGAAGATCCAACTGGACTTTTATTGACCTCGGCTCTGACTTGACACATTCCGCCATCACAACCCTCACCAATTCCGGTTATGTTCCAGAAATCTATCACATTATTTTCCAGCTTCCCTAGACCAATAGAAGCTATAATTTTATCTTCAAGAGAAGCCTGGCCCATAACTGCAAGTGCATTTGCTATTCTGCATAATCTTCCAATATATGACTCGTCGTATGAAGAGTTTGGATTAATGGTAGCTGGATCCATTCCAACCGATAACAGTGCCCTATCTCTTTCTGCTGCAGAAATATTGAGATGTAGACGTTCAATTTCAAGCTTCATAGCTTCTACAAACTCAAGCCTCTTTCCCTGTGTTATGCCAGACATGCAGGAATTAACTTTACCATTAAAAATGGAACTTTACGTGGAAAAGATAACATGTGAGAAGAATAGCTAAACCAAGGAAAAATTCATACAGTCAGAACTATAGTTTGTGGCAAGACGTAATTGCATCTCCAGATAACAATTTTCTCCCTCCAAGTTAAATTTAATAGGGATGAAGTAGCATACCATGTTTGGACCCGCAAGGGATTTTAGACAATTTAAGTACAGATGAGCACCACTTTCCTTGGGCCTTTTTTCTTGTGGGACAGACTCGCCAAGAACAGTGTCAGAGCCGCGATATTCAACAACTGCTTGGTCTAAGAAATCAAGCATGTCATTTCCTCCACTTGCAACACATTCCACCACTGGTTGTGGGAAGGGGTCAGAAGAAGAGTCCTCTCCTGTCAAAAGGTCAAGCAGATTACTGGGAAAGGGATCCTTCTGTTGTACTGGTGTGGAAACAGTTTCAGTGTGTAAAGATGTTGAAGCAAACGGATTCAAGTCAGAACAAGATGAAAAAGGACTCTCATCTTCATCTGATTTCCTTGCAAGTTCAGCTAATCTTCCTCCAGTACGTTCACAAGTAAACATTCGTTTCCATGGAAGAGAAATTCCAAGGACTTCTATCTGCAGCACAAACACAATGCAGAAAAAGTGTTTGGTTTTTCTTTTTTTGATGATGGCTAATCATAAACTTTAACGAGTTCAGAGCATGATGAAGCTAATAGATAAATCATCAATTCATGGGTTGGAAACTAGTAAGTACCTGACCAAGAGTCATAGGAATTCTAACAGCACCAGCTGGATAAAATGTAACAGCAACTACACGGGTTAAGAAATCCAACTGTCCTTCTAGTTCTTCAAAATCATATAGCAGTGAAAGACTTGAAGTATCTTTTTCATGAAGACGTGCACCAGCTCCAGTAACAGCCATATCCTCAGAACTAATTGGCCCTGGTAAGGGTATCAGAAGATTTGTACCATTTGCACAGCGTGGTATTGAAGCACCCTGTCCAGAAAACATAATTACAAGTAATCGGTAATCCAGTTGAACTAACTTGCATGTAAGTCTACAGATATCCTACAAACAATAAAACAGAAGGGACAAGACCTAAAAGAGAGCCAACCTCAACAACTAATTTAAGGTCCTCTATGTGGCGTCCAGTTCTCACGTCCACAGTGGATGGACATGTCAAATCATCCGCACCGTGTGATATGGTCAGTAGAAGTTGACATACATGGCAGGGCTCACTGAGATAGATAAATAATTCAACAATATCTGCAGCTTGTGGACATAGCTGCAAAATAAATAAAAGCATGAATTTTTTTAGCTCAAGTCTTCAAGTAAATGAGAACTATTAGGTAATGTAATATCTAAGTGGAGGTACCCAAGTTATGTCCTTCCTCTTGATACTCAGCAGACTGGACGCATCATTGGAACTTTCGGACATGTTAGGTACAGGTTTCAGAAAGAAACCAGATGGTCGAGAAAGTACCTGACATGAATATTTTTTCAGTGCGAAGTAGACAGAGAGTATAGAAAGCAACAAATAGTAGAGTCTACACATCAAAAATATGTTATGCTCTTAGGAATCATATATCTACACACAAGAAAAAAACAAAAACCAAGAGTATTGGTCCAATAAGAAACAAAATCTACCTACGGGCAAAAAACGTGATTGAAAAAAGGTGAGCTGTGAGCTTGGAAGAAGTTTACTGAAATCGTGCCAATGTGCTTACATGTAAAGGCTGGACAGGAATTGATGGAAGATGCTTGAAAAGCCTCATTCCCAGAAACATCTCCAGCTGCTTTTGCCGTGAACTATCAACCATAGCATTTTTATATCTTCTCTGCAGCGTAATTTTCATGTTTTTCTGTGCTGCAGAAAACTGTTTAAATGCTCCTGATTCTTCGCTAAAGATGTTGAGAATTTGGCTGTGCATAGCTTTCGAGCCAGTATAGAGGGTTGCATGGATATCACCTTGTTGCAGAAAAAGATCAGCAAGTTCAGACACAGGAGATAAGATAGTTGATCTCTTAAATTCCTCAAACTTCATGTCAAGTCTCTTCCATGGTTTATCAGGACATGGATGACTCCATGTTGTTGTCTTTGTATTGTGATCTATATAATACGATTTTCCAGTTACTGCATCAGCTCTTTTTTCCCACCCTGGTGGAAGGGGAGCATTATATCCCCCATGATTATTAACAGAATTATAACCATATCCAAGATCAGTATCAAGCGATATTCCTAGCCTTCTACATTGCTCCACAAACACTTGAAGACCACCAAAGAAACTAGCCGCATTTGTTCGGTCCAAAGAATCAGCGCAGTTAAAGCGTATCACCCCATTTTGATGCGATCTCAAACAGAAGGCACCTTCAATGTCATCAATACAGATTACCTCACCTCTGCAATCTTTCAGTCTTTGACGTGAAGGCAAATAGTCACCTTCAGAAATCCCTATTGCCATAGTGGGAGATTTTAGATACATCCACAATCCTTCAATAGTTTGCTGTTCCCCCTTTAGTTTCACGCTGGCATGCCAATCATAATTTATTAGGTGAACACGGGTATGAGGAAGCTTTCCACTGGATCTGATAAAGTTCATAGATTCTTCAAAATGTTGTACTAAGATACATTCTGATTTCCCTTCTCCACTTCTTAGCAAATTAACGCACACAATAGGAACAAAAGCCTTTTTCTTCTGGTTTTCTCCAACTGGTGCATCTAGATTCCTAGTATCATATCGCTTGCTTAATCTTTGGTAATATTCCGTACTGCCTTTATAAGGATCCTTATCTGCCACATAAATTTCTGCTTCTGCCGCAGTCATCTTCAATTCTGCACCCCACCATATTGGTATGGTGCCACGTCGCCAAATGTACGAGTTGAAAGCAATGCTTTGACCATGCCTTTTAGGTATCCATACAAGCTGCTCACACTCAACTTCGTTACCTGCACTACACATATACTTCTAAAATTAGGCACTAGTCAAATCCAGAGCCACACTTTCTAAGGGAACAACAAAGAAATAAAGAGAGAGGAGCATTTTTGGCATGTCACCTGTGCCAGAACATGAATTAATGCCCCTAGCTAGGTAACGAGTCCCTGGATGCAGTCTGCTACGACGGGCCATTAGAGCAACAATCCCTTCTAGCTGACCTGAGCTCCCAAAAGGTCGATATTCTGCAAACCCCTATAATTAACATCAAATAAGAAGACATAATATGATGTCATATCAATTTATATGCTTTTGAAACTTCACATAAAACCGAAATCGGATAGGTAGATCAACCTTCATCAATTCATTAATGGAGGACGAACCTGCAGAAGAATGACACAGTGTTCAGGCAGCCCAATATTCTTAAAAGGCACGGATAACCATCTATTCCAAACAAATTCATCATCAGGGCTTTGCAGTGGCATACGGCTTGGGAAGGGCCGAGTGATGTCTCTAGTATCACAGAAGTAGTGCTTCCCGTCGATGTCAAGCTCTGTCAACTCCTGAATATTCTTGGTTTCACCTTTCCCTTGAGGCTGTGGATTGTGAAGTGGTATTTTGACCCACTGACTCTCAGTCACTGTATAAACACATCCACCACCAGGCAAATCTGGAATACTTGGATTTAGCCTGGTGGCAACTAAAAGCATCCCAAAGCTCCCCAACGCAGCATAACCGAGTATTGCCCTGCCATAAACTGAGTTTCTAACACCTCCTCTTGATCCATTCGTGATATAATCTAAGGCTTCACGCTCTGACTTAAAATTATCAAGACCAGGCTTCCCATTGTACCGCAGGATACCAGTCGTAGGATCGATATAGATAACTTGAGTATCAGCCTTAGATAGCAAACTTGCAATGACATAGACTTCACCAGAGTTTAAGGTGACAACAACTATAGATGTCTTTTTTGAACCACCTTCACCAAGAAGATAAAAAAATTAGCCAACCAAAAGATGAAAAACACCAAGATTGAAAAAAATGAACCACTTGAATCTTCAAAAAGAAACTCACCTGGTGGATGCAGATCCATCTGAACTCAGGACCAAGCGGACCAGGTGCCCTCTTTGACAGCTTCACGGACGAAGATATCAATGTGGAACCAAAAATCTAGCAAAATCCAATGAAATAAGGAACTTCCATTATTTCACATCCAGAGAAATAAAAAGCAACGGAATCCAAAATGCAGCATAGTTAGTTCTATTTCTATACTTAGTTATTCATCAACGCCAAACAAAAACTAAACAGAGAGATCATCTTCCTAACACCACCAATCTCCGATATAAACTGAGCCAAAAGCCAAGAATTTTCTCACAAATTCCGATAAAAGTAATAAACAATTCTGAGTACCAGAGATCTGAGACTTGTTCCGAGAATAGCAAAATTAAAGACGCAATTCGAAGATTCGAGAAAGCAGAAAGATAAATTCTTCAGAGAACCCGAATCGAATCATAAGTCATAAGAGAAGGAACTCACCTTGAAATTGCAGAGATGATCAGATGCAAAATTCACCAAGTCATAGACGAACAAACGAAGATGAAGAGCAAATCTGCTATTACTCAGTCCACGGAATAAAAACAATCATAGTACGACACGTGTGAAACTGTTTAACTGATTTATGAAAAGAGAAGATATTATTGACAAGTTTGAAATCGTCCCCATTAGTTTTAAAATGTTACGAATTGACCCAATCAAAAGAAAAGACAAAATAAAGTATAGAGATGATGATTTAACGGCTTTGGACAAGCCACACGATTCGCTTTGCTTATCTTTTTTTTTTTTTTTTTTTTTTTTTTTTTTTTTTTTTTTTTTTTCGCTTTGCTTATCTTGCTCCACCCAATCCAAATTTCTATCGAATCCACGCGCCTCTATCTTTTTTCAGTACAATCGACATTAACATCTTTCATCAAGCTCAGTCCACTCTTCTCATGAAACTCCATCATCGTCGACCTTGACCCAGATAGGTTATTAAAGTTACTGCATTTTATCTCTCCCTGAGTTTCTTCTGTTGTTTAAGGTTCCAAACATGCTCAGACTGAGTAATTAGATGATGGGTCTTTCTTTTTGCAGGTTTCAGACGAAGCCCATTATTGTAATCTGCTGCTGGAGTTTACTTGTCTGTATCTTCTTCTTGTTGGGTCACTGTATCTTCTTGGTCTGTGATTTTTGTTTTGTTCTCCTTGGGACGTTCTTTATTCTGGCTTTGATTTACTGGATTGTTCTTTTTCCCCTAAAATCTATTTGTTGTTCCTTTTCCGGTATGTTATGAAAGCTATGAGATTGCTATAAAAATCCAGGACTGATCAAAATGTTTCCCCTGTGCTCGGCCACAAGCTGCCATTACCATTCTCAGGTGAGAATTTTTCTTTATAGAAGTAGAAGCAAAAAGCTAATTGGTAGAAAATTTATTGAAGCTATTTAATTTTAGCTCTGGGATTTTATGGTTTGTTAGGATTGTGGTGAATATGCTTTGTTATAAAGGTTTTGGTTTCGTTTTCATAGATAAGTGAGTACCTCATAACGAATTGGTTCTGCAGATTTTATTTCCTGGCAATTGGCGAGGCTGTTCTTCCTTCAGGAGAGAGTTGATTCACAGATACAGTTCTGGTGACAATGCCTTCTTTCGTATCTCTAATGGAACACGCCTGCAGAAGACTTTCTTACCTCAAGCCACTGGGAGTTTCTTCACCGGTACTATCGAGAAAGTAGAGCAACCAGTATCAACATTCAGAAGTTTGTGCCAGAATGAGTTGGACAGAATAAACGTTTATGACTTGAGTGAAGCTGTTGTAGCGGGTGATGGGGGACTGGCATATGTAGATGGAGAAGATGTTTTCCCTGCTGAAGCTGTTGTAGCAGATGTTTCCCCTGTTGAAGCTGTTGTACCAGATGTTTCTCCTGTTGAAGCTGTTGTACCAGATGTTTCCCGTGTTGAAAGCCCTTCTGCTGAGACTTTAACCGAAAAGAGCAGTAGCCTTATAGACTCGGTTGAGTCGGGAACCAAATTGAGTCTTGAGATATCTCAGGATACTTCAGTCTCTCTTCCGGATACTCTGGATCTCAATCCAGGATCACTTCTTGATGCGAAAGCTAGCTTTGATGACTTTTCTTCTGGGCTCAAAGAGTCCTTCAGCTCATCACTAAACCAAGGAGAAAATGCTGTAAAGAACTCTTTGGATTCCTTCTCCTCGTCTGTGACATCTATTACAAAGAATGCTTCTGAAGTTGTAGATGATGCATTTAACAGAGCGTTTTCTGCGGTCGACCAAACAGGAGATATAGCTGGAGATAAGTTTTCAAGTTTTTCTACTGGCTTGAAGGAAGCTTCACACAGAGCAGCTGTTATTGCCATTGATCTGTTGAGGCAATCAGTTAGTATTGCAGAAAGTTCTGTAACAAATGGAGTTTCTTTTGTTGTGTACTCTTATGGGTCAGCAAAAGATTTATTTCCTCCAGATGTTAAGAGTGCCCTTAACTCGTCAGAAGATGTTGCTCTAAAAGTATTGAGTCCCGTGGGAGCTGTGTTGCAGCAGGTGCTTTGTCTTATATACTGAAGGTTCATTCATATTTTCGAAGAAGAAAATTAATTCTTGATGGACTACATGTTTCTAACAGTATCATGATGAACAGGTATCTGTTGCCATTGGAGGTTTGGAGAGAAATTTCGGTTTGGATCCAGATGACCCAATCATTCACCTTTTTCTATTCGTAGGCACCACAGGAACCTTTTGGTACACGGCGATTCTTACCCTAGAAGGATATTAAACTTGCTTTTCTTGAGAGGACAATGTAGTATAGAAGAATTTATATTTTCCACCAGATATTTGCAGGGTTCTATATCGGGTTTGGACATATGGTGGATATGCTGGAGATTTGTCTCCCAAGTCAACTCTGGACCTTTTAAGATCAAGAGAAAAGTCAGTGCTCATAGATGTCAGGCCTGAAGTAAGATGCTCTTAAGTTTCTAACAAGTTCCCGTTTCTTGATATATAACTTTTCAAAACCTTCCACAATTGGCTATTTCTTTCACATAATGTTCATCAAAGACTTTGAGTTGAAATAAAAATGCTCATTTTGGCTACTGTCTTTTTGAAGGCCTTGAGAGAGAAAGATGGAATCCCTGATCTGCGGAGATCAGCTCGATTTCGATATTCTAGCGTGACACTGCCTGAGGTTGGTTTTGCATCCTCATTGTTGTTGACCACAGCAAATATAGAAACTCTACAGATGTAATATATGAACACAACGAAGTTTCAGCAATCAGTGCTACAGAATGTCAATGATCAAGAAATGTCACTTCGAGTAGGATAAAAGACGTTCCTTTGTTCACAGTTTTTATGGTTCTTGTTCTTGATTCATGTTTAAGGTTGACGGTGCTGTCAAACGGCTACTGAAAGGTGGAAGTGAAGTTGATGATATCTTGACAGCAGTAATCATCAAGAACTTGAAAATAGTTCAGGTGTGCTACCTGCATGCTTCTTTTGTAACTTACTATGGTTTTGTGCATGGTCGAGCTGTTTCAGATTCTAAGTATGCTGACATCTCATAATTTTGCTTACTCTGCTACTTATAGGACAGGTCCAAGGTTATTGTTATGGATGCTGATGGAACTCGTTCGAAGGGTATTGCGAGAGCCCTGAGAAAAGTTGGGATTAAGGCAAGTCATTTGGGCCTAATTCACTTTGAGCACTATAATTACCTTGAAACATTTTTGAATAAACTCTTCATTGGTTGCTTATATTGTGATAGAGACCATACTTGGTGCAAGGTGGCTTTAGATCATGGGTTAAGGAAGGTCTTCGTGTGAAGGAGCCGAAACCTGAGACAACACTTACGATCCTCAACGAGGTAATACCATCTGAATACAATTCTTTTTGGATTATTGCTCCTGACGAAATTGAAACTACTCTCAAATCTTTTCATCAGTAAGTTAACATATCTAAAATGCTTTTCAGGAAGCTGAGGCGATTCTTGAAGACATAAATCCTTCTCCATTGCAACTAGTAGGAGTTGGTGTGGTATGCTTCTAGTTCTATTTTTCTATTTCCGTAAAATACTAATCCCATCCTGACTAATATAAGAAGATCTATCTATGCAGGGTTTTTTCGCAGCATTGTATGCTTTGTCTGGTGCGTTTAACTCTTTCTCATTTCCTCTTTTGAATTCTCATACTCGCCACAACACACAAGTTCCTCACTTCCACCTTTACACTTACATGATTGCTCTATCTCTCGCAGAGTGGGAGAAAACACTGCAACTCATAGCTGTCATTGGCCTCGGTCTGGTATATATATACTAGCCCCTTTTACTGGTTTCTAAGTTTTGTCAAATTATCGTTGCTTTGTCTTGTTTCTCAAGTCTCAGACATTATGCAGACTATATACCAACGACTTTCTTCATATGATGACTCCGAAGACTTCAAACAAGACGTCAGGTATAAAAGCGCCATCATTAGACCCTTCTTCAATAACAAAACCTCTGTTCTGTCTTAACAAAGATTGTTTCTTCTTCTTCTTCTTCTTGTTCAAGGCTGTTGCTTGCACCAGTGAGACTCGGAGCTCAGGCTTTCTCATGGGCTGCAGGAAAACTCGAAACAAATGGTGTTGGGCTCCCAACTTCACCTTCGTCTTCAGATGTTCGAAGCCGGGTTTTGCAAGCTGCTGCTAAGCATGAATCTAAGCCCTCTGATGAAACTTCTGAAAGTCTCCAAGATGCATCATCGTCACCAGAAGAAGCTTTGAACAACGTTGATGTCTCCGAAGCGTAAAGGCTCGAAAATTGTTTTATATTAATTTGCCAAGAATTACTTTGTTTTTCGTCTCTTGGAACCGTTAACATTCATCATTGATACACAACAGAAAAAGTGTAATTCAAAAACTTTTTCTTTTCGTTCGGATGCTGCTGCTGAGAGTGTCTTGCAATTTTAGAACTAGCTTGTAGTTGGGTCAAAAGTAAACTTATTACAGCGGTTTCTCCACAAATCAATTTGGCATACTTAGGGTTTAGTGAAACGCAATCTCTTATATCGTCATCCTTTTTTTTTTTTTGTCTCGTCCTATATATAAGATAGCCGTCTTTTTCATAAGTCTGGACTGGTTTTTGCACTTGAAGCTTGAGGGAGAGAAACAATGGTGAGTTCATATCCCACTCTCAATTATTTCGTATTATATAAGAACAAACTTATGAATCGTTCCTCGCTTGATATGATCGGCTACAGTACTTGAAATTATGGTTATTTTACCAAACACGTAGATTCAAATTGATTCCGATGGAACTATTGTATTGTCGTTTTGTTTAGATTCTTAGGTTTTCTAGATTTGATTACGTCTGGTGTAGAAGTTTTACATTCGTTCCTCAGGTTTATATAGCTTTGAGAGATTAAAATTAGCTACATTGGAAACTTGAACTGTGTCTTTCAAAAATCTGCAGGTTCTCGTAAAGCCCCAGAATTCAAGGCCTTATTCGATGAGGTATCAGGTCAAATACAGGAGAAGAAGAGGTATCATTCTACACAGAGAGAAACATTTGTTTTTCATTAATCAAAAGCTAACATTTTGCTGTGACATTTCTCGTTTTTTTAATAGATGGCAAGACTGATTATCGTGCCAGAATCCGTCGTCTTATCAATCAAGACAAGAACAAATACAACACTCCAAAGTATCGCTTTGTTGTTAGATTTGTATCCTTTTAGCTCATCACATTCTTCTTATCAAGTCCTGCTATCTACATTTTTCCTATCGAGTTTTGTTTGGCCTTGATCGGTGTATCGTAGACAAACAAAGACATAACGGCACAGCTTGTATCTGCGAGCATTGCTGGTGATGTAATTCTTGCTGCTGCTTATGCTCACGAGCTGCCGCAATATGGGCTTAATGTTGGTCTTACAAACTATTCTGCAGGTGATTTTACTTTTACAGAAATGTTATAGGCAACTAATATCTCTCAGTTCTCTTGAATTGATCACTTATCTTTGATTATTGTGATGACTGGTTAGCATACTGTACTGGACTTCTCCTGGCTCGACGTGTCCTGAAAATGTTTGAAATGGATGCAGAGTATGAAGGAAATCTCGAGGTATCCCTATAAAAACGCTTCTTTTTTTTGTTCCTGGTGTATAATTGAAATGTTTTAATAATGCTCAGTTTTGCATTAGGCCTCTGGGGAAGATTTCTCAGTGGAACCTACTGAGAACAGGAGACCGTTCCGTGCTCTTCTTGACGTTGGACTTATCAGAACAACTACCGGAAACCGTGTCTTTGGTGCTCTGAAGGTATGCAGTTCGATAAATTTAACACTTCTGTGATAATTGCTTTTGGTGTTGATCAGAAATTTTGCTTAACGTGTTATGTTTGTTGTTAAAAAGGGTGCACTTGATGGTGGTCTTGATATACCTCATAGCGACAAGAGATTCGCGGGATTCTCCAAAGAAAACAAACAGCTCGATTTCGCAACTCACGCCAAATACATCTATGGTGGTCATGTTGCGGATTACATGAAGGTTAAAACCCGAAACAACTAAAATGTCCCCTGCTTTCTACTCTGTTTTTTCTGTGTACATAGCAAACCAAAATGTTTTGTAATTTCTTTTGTAGACTCTAAACGAAGACGAGCCCGAGAAATTCCAGACTCATTTCAGTGAGTATGTGAAGAAAGGCATTGAAGCAGATGAAATGGAGGCATTGTACAAGAAGGTTCATGCCGCGATCCGAGCTGACCCGTTAGCTAAAAAGGCTGGGAAGCAATCTCTAAAGGAGCATAAGAGGTTTAACTTGAAGAAGCTTACTTATAAACAGAGGAAAGCTAACTTGATTGACCGTATTACTACACTTAACTCTGCTGCTGAAGCCATCGATGAAGATGACAACGAGTGAAAACGTTTTTCTCATTAAATCTTGGCAAAATTCTTTATTTCCGTCCAGTTTTGATCTACCTTCGTGGCTTTGAATTTTTACTATAGATATATTTACTCTTTTTCCTACTTGTGAATTTACATTTTGCAAGCGTTTTAAAATTATCAATAAAAAATAAACCGAAAGGTAGAATTTGAAAAGAAATTATAATAATTTTTAGCTGTGAAACTGTTTACAGATATTTTAATTAATCTTAATGCTAAATTATTGAAATTGCAAAATAGTCCCTCGAAAATATACATCGTGATTTAGTAGATATGAATGACTAAACATTGTCAATATCTGTCGAACACAACTAATAATAATTTCAATGTGTAATCATATTTACCAAAAAAAAAAAAAAACTACAAAGAATGGATAAATCAACGTCATTAGCAGAACTGTTGTTTTTTTTTTTTTTTTAATCATATGACAGATAGAAAACAATGATAAAATACAGAAGGCTTACGTGGTGATGCAGTGGATTTATCATTTGATTGCTGGACTGCCGTTTTTGTTACTAAATCTTATGAACTTTTTTTAAAAAAAATATAAGATATATAACAAATTTAACTATTTAAGAACTCATAAATTTGTTGTAGATTTTTTGTTTTTGTTTTGCTATCTCCAGCTATCTACTCAAAAACGAATCACATCATTACCCAAAAAGGCCAAGTGTAGCAGAAGGAAATATTTATTTTATTAACATGTAAATGAAAACAAACCAGTTATACACATATTTAAACTACCAAATTTAGGGTCGAATTTATTTTTTAAGAAAATAATTATAATTACAAAATAATTTAAAAAATTGTTAGACTAATTTGAATTAAGTTTGTTAATAATTTTTTTGAGGTTTCTTTGTTAGTGATTGTGATGTCAAACTTCAGTTGTGGTGATTATAGATCGTAAAACATAATAAGAGTCAAAATTCGTGTTAATTTTTACGAAATCGAATAAAAAAGGATAAAACTAATCGAAAAAACTGAAGAAAAAAAAAATTGAATTGATTTTCTATATTGCAAAATGAATTACAAAATGAATGACGGTAAAGTGCTCTACAAAGTTATCTCCTCCTCCATGGTCGTACCTTTTATAGCCTCTCTTGTCACTAATTTGCATATCGTAACGCCTCCGACTCGGTATTCGGCATAAGCCTCATCATGTAATATCAAAATTTGATTGTTTGATGTGATTAATTGGAATTCCGCAAATACTTTAAGCGAAAGGTGCTAGTGACAAAAAGTGGACCAATTACATAATGGGCTTCCGAGGTAACATGTTTCGAGATGTCTTTCATGGGCTTTTCGGTTTCTTGAATTACGTCAAATGGGCTTTTTCTGGTTATAAATCTTTGATGCTAATGATTTTTTTGTGGACCGAATTTATGTGCGAAATCTGACACCAACAGTAGGATATATGCCGTTACACGTGTTATATTTTTCATTTCAAAGTATAATAACTTTTTTATATATATACAAACTATTAAATATCAAATATCTATATATTTTCTAAATAAGTAAATTGATTTTACAAAAAAATATTATTACACTAAATTTAAAATATATGAAAAATAGGAAAGAAATTTAAAAAATAAACACAAATTAGGAAGTGAATTTTAAGAGTATGTATCCAAATTGTATTGCCATGTTTGTATTTAATTTAAGAGGGTGTATGAAAAGCACACAATCTTCTTCTAACAACTTACCTAAAAACATCTTACTTATAAACTTCCATAAATTAATAGTTTTTATTTTATTTTCAGAAGCTTAACTATAATAAGATTAGTTAGTTTTTTTTTTCCCATATGAAAAAGGAAATAGACAGCAGAATTCCTATAAGTTCAAAAAACTTACTTAAAACTAGCAAATATTATCAAAACTCATATCTCCTGAATCCTCCATGAGTTAAACATCCATACTTACACATCCACTATATAAGTTTAGTTCACTACCACTAGACCCAACAAAAAAAAAAGCATCACTTCTCTTAACAGAATAGTTTAAGGTTGTGAGAGACAAAAGAAAACCATGGAGCCAACTAATGATGCTGAGACGGTGGAAACTCAAGGGGAGGTTACAACCGCTCTTTTGCCGTCATCTCAAATGCTCAAGACGACTAACGATGTTCCGGAGACTCTCAGCCATGACGGAAGATATATCCAATACAATCTATTTGGGCATATCTTTGAACTCACCGCAAAGTATAAGCCACCGATTATGCCTATTGGCAGAGGTGCTTGTGGCATTGTTTGGTAATTTCTTTTTAACATAATAGTTTCATTTCTTTTCCTAATCATTTTGAGCTCTAATGTCCATGACCATATTTTTGTGTGTAATTTATGGATTTGGTTGATAAGTTTCATCTTTTTATGAGAAAAATTCGAATCATTTCAATCTTAGAGATCTCTAAACATTTGTCTTTTATTTCATGAGAATTTTTTTTCTTTCTTCCCTTAGTAAAAAGCTCACTTGACACATTAGTTTTTACTTTATTCACAGTTCGGCTATGGACTCAGAGACCAATGAGAAGGTAGCAATAAAGAAAATAATGCATGTATTTGATAACACTATCGAAGCGAAGAGAATTCTCCGTGAAATCAAGCTTCTTCGTCACTTCGATCATGAGAATGTTCGTTTGATTTAATCACTATCCTCTCACCTTTTTATTTTATTTTGTTATTCATTAAAAGCTAACTATGTAATACCATTGTTTTCTATAGATTGTTGGAATCAGAGACGTAATCTTGCCTCCTCAGAGAGATTCATTCGAAGATGTTTACATTGTGTATGAATTGATGGAGTTTGATCTTTATCGAACTTTAAAATCCGATCAAGAACTAACCAAAGATCATTGCATGGTTTGTGTTTAGAATTATTGTTTCTTGAAACTTAAAATCATTTGATTAGAGAGCTTGACAATCTTCAAATTTTTTCGCAGTATTTCATGTACCAAATCCTGCGCGGATTAAAGTACATTCATTCTGCCAATGTGCTACATAGAGATTTAAAACCAAGCAATCTCCTCTTGACTACACAATGCGACTTAAAGATTTGTGATTTCGGGCTTGCTCGTGCCACTCCTGAGAGTAATTTAATGACTGAGTATGTTGTCACAAGATGGTACCGTGCACCCGAGCTTCTGTTGGGCTCTTCTGATTATACCGCAGCAATAGATGTTTGGTCTGTTGGCTGTATTTTCATGGAAATAATGAACCGCGAACCGCTCTTCCCCGGTAAAGATCAAGTTAATCAGCTTCGTTTGCTTATGGAGGTAGTCAAGTAAAACCCTTTTTTGAGCCAAGATCATATACGTTTTTTGTGACTCATGATTAGCTTAAAAAGTCTTGGAATCTCTTTTTGCAGCTCATTGGCACTCCATCTGAAGAAGAGCTTGGATCGTTAAGTGAATGTGCAAAGCGATACATAAGGCAGCTTCCTAAGCTTCCTCGCCAATCTTTTTCTGAGAAATTCCCGAATGTGCCTCCTTTAGCAATAGACTTGGTGGAGAAGATGTTAACATTTGACCCTAGACAGAGAATCTCAGGTCAGTTTCTGTCTCTATATAGCCTCTTTTGCAGTTTTATTTGGATTCTTATCATCAGTTTGCCACTTTTCAGTTAAAGAAGCGCTTGCTCATCCATACCTTAGCCCGCTTCACGACATTACAGATGAACCAGAGTGCCCAGAGCCCTTCAACTTCGAGTTAGATGAACATCAACTCACAGAGGAGCAGATTAAGGAGTTAATCTACTGTGAAGCCCTAGCTTTCAACCCTGAAACCAGCAATGATTGAAAAGGACCATCTTTGATCCTTGTTCTGTTTTTTCTTTTCCTTTTCTGATTTTTTTTGGGATAATTTCTTTTTTTCATTTCCTTCATTTTTTCATTTCTCAGAAAATTTTGATGTGCTAAGATTTTCTGCTAGATTCCCCGAATAAATCCCTTTTGATGTTGTCAAATTTCATTTTTTAAGCAAATAAACTGAAAAACCATGATTATGTGGGACATTATTGCGACTCTCAATCCAACAAATAATAGTACATGAGCTATCGTCAAAAATATAACATTGCAACAAGGAAGAAAGCAATCATATCCTAATTTGAGTATTTTGATTGAAGACAATCTTACTCTTTGTAATAGTTCATTTGCAGTTTTGCTTGTGTCAATTCTTCAGATTGCCAAAGAATTTAGAGAGTGGTACAGGGCCATCGGTTTCGTCTTTACTTTTGCTAGAGTGTTTGTCTCTGCTGGACTTGTGCTTCCTCTCCTTCTTTGATCGTTTCGAACTTGATCTTGATCTTCTAGATTCATCTTCATCACTACTAGATGATGACTCTGAGGACGAATAATGCTGCAAACTCATAACAAAACCCAACATGGTTAATATTAAAATAAGGTATAAAACCTGACACTATCTGTTATAAGCTAAAGCTAAATTTTTTAAAAACACCTTTCTCTTTTTGCTTTTCTTCTTCTTTGAATCTCTATCTTTCTTATCTGCGAGGTCATTGAACCATTGGAGACCAGTTAATAACTTCCTCAAAAAGAAGGTTTACATATTATGTTAAGTTAAGTGGATTATAAAACCTTTACGGGACTTATCACTAGAATAGTTCCTTCCTTTGGAGAGTTTCAACGACCTTTCTGCATCCAGCTGAGCTCTATACTCACGCATCAGTTTATCAGTATCTGCTTCAAGTTCTCCCTTTTTCATTTCTTCTTCCTACACATGTTACATGAAAGAAAGATATAATGGTTAACATTTCCTAATGTTCCATACTCACAATACAGAGAGGCTGCAATTAGTAAGAAATTGATATCGCAGATAATAAAAATGTTAAAAATGAGCTTGACTAGAGTTACTTCAAAACCTTGACATAGAGATAGACGTAATGGGGAAGGAAGAAACACTAGTTCTTAAATGAATACACAAAGACGGCATATCTGTGGCTGAAGATGAATAAGCGACAGAGGGAAAGGAAATGATTTGTTGGATTAAAGCTTCTAAATTGACGACAATAATAGGCTAACAGCGATCTTATGAATACTTAATCATCAATGGTCAATTGATTATCTACGGCATTATAACAAGGACCAACATTCCATACAACATTCAGAAGATATAACAATGGAAAGTTCTAAAGCGACATAAGGATTACCTTTTGCTTCTGCTTATACTCTTCCCATGTAATAGTATGTGTAGTCTTGAGGCTAGCCAAACGAGCCGCATGCCACTCTGGTGTATGAAATGAACCATCCACCTGAGACAATCCTCATCAGAAATGTTCCGGTACCAGTACAAAATATGAGCATCAAGCTAAAAAAAAAAAGACCCAAAACTTGACAGAGAAAGAAGCAAATTGCTCCATATCAACGTATGACTTCTCCAAATGCTTCGCCAATTGCTCCATATCAACGTATGACTTCTCCAAATGCTTCTTTGTGTTCACAGATTACAACAACAACAATGACAGACTCTTGAATCACTGTAACACAAACTCTAATCCAAACACTTTACGAAATTACATCTAAACATGGACTTGGTATCGTCTAAAAGACCTAACAGGCTAGATACAAGTTGTTCCTCAAAAATTGGGACTCAAAAAGGATCTGCAAAAGATTGTAGGCTTGACTCTCGATAACCCAATAACACAAACATGAACAAAACCACAAGTAATCAATCAAATTGGATTTTTGTGAGGAGAAGTAAAAAACATAATCAATTGCAATTGCAATGAAGAAGATAGTATGAAAAGGTACAAACCATTCCGTCTTCAACTTCATCCGGCTGGGCGGAGCTGGAACCAACCCTAGATCTCTGCATAGCCTTGTAAGCTTGATTCTTCCCCATAGCTGATACAATTAAACCCACAAGAAAAAGTCCCCAAATTTCTTGCAGGAGAAAGAGAGTTTAGAGAGATTGAAGATGAAAGAAGCTGTGAGGATTTTGATTAAATCTAGGGTTTGGGGATTAACGGTCCAAAGGGAGAGGATTTAGGGATCTGTAGAGAAAGCAAACGAGAGAGAGAGAGACGAGAAGAGAAACTGTGAGGCCCAACCGAAACGCACTGGAGATTTAATTTCACCCCCAAATTAAAAAATCAAAATCTTTAAAGGACTAATATTCAATTATTATTAGTTTTAAACTTTTTTAATACGAAAACTCGAATAATCCATATACTATAGTTTTGGAAATAATAAAACCCTTTAGGACCAATTCATTATTTCTTCGCTCTCTCTGTCTCGCACTCGAGTAGGTGGTCTCAGGTCTGGAGTTCTTCTTTTATTAGTTCCTTGAATCCATTGTAAAAGTTTCGATTTTTTCAATCGAATTCGCTTCTATTGGGTTTAAAGTTTAGGGTTTTAGGGTTTGGAGTCTTTTTGTGATTCGAGAGATTGACTCTGAATGGGTTTTACCTCTTGAGTTTTTGTTGTTCGAAGAGCGACCAAACTGATGTAAGATCTCAATTGTTTCTGCAGTTAAATAAAGGATCGTGCTTAGAAGAAGATGAGTGGTGTCGGAGAGAAAGTTTCTGGAACGACTAAGACACCTGCAGATTTCCTCAAATCCATCCGTGGGAGACCCGTTGTTGTCAAGCTCAATTCTGGTGTTGATTATCGAGGTCTCTCTCTCTCTCTCTCTTTAGATATTCTTATGTGTTTTGCAAGTTCTCCATCTATCTATCTATCTCTGCTGCACTTTAGGTTACAAGTTTTGCCTTAGGACTGGTTCTTTTTTTTGCCATGTTAAGGGAATTTAAGAGTTGCTTGTGTTAAGTAACTTAATTATCATTTCATTTGAAGGTTATATCTCCAACTTTTAACTGATTCCTTGTCAATATGAGAAGCTTTCCTTACATTTTCTAAGGTTTACTTGTGAGCATTGTTCCATGGTTTTCTTAAGAACATTTTCCTTTCTACCTACAATAAGGCTACAATAGTTGACTGAGATCTTTTTTAGCTTGTGTTTGTCTCATAAACATATATTTAAGTCAGTTTGTCTCCTCATGATCAAGGCTTCTTGTTGACTTCTTGCCGTTGGTGCCCGAGTCAGTTTTGTCCAAGTTCTGGTCAAGCTTAATGTTGAGTTGTTGATCAAGATTTGATTACTCTTTTGCACAGGCATTCTTACTTGTCTTGATGGGTATATGAACATAGCAATGGAGCAGACAGAGGAGTATGTAAACGGGCAGCTCAAGAACAAATATGGTGATGCCTTTATTCGTGGAAACAACGGTAACTACAATCTCTCACATTCATCTTTCTCTCAATCTTCTTCTTTGTAAGTGTGTAAATTTGTGTGTATTCTTTGGATGCAGTTCTTTACATCAGTACAGTAAAGATGACTGTAGCGGACGGAGCCTAGGCCCATCATGATACATCATCAGCAACAACAACATCAGTGGTCATGTTATGGCTGCCATTTTTGTTGTCTTCTTCTACCTCATATTAAAAGAGCTTCTTGTAGTTGACATATACCAAGAATGTTATCCTATGTTCTTCAATGGATTTTTGGGAACATCTGAAACAAAATGAAGTCAGCAACCAATTTCAATATTTAGATCATAACTAAGTATCCTTGTCATGTTCTTTCCGTTTTCTCAATTTGTCCATAACATATTACAGAGAATGGAAGAAGCATTAGCAAACAGAAGAGCACAGTTACCTCCAAACTGTAATGAGATAACAAATTCATGATCTCAACATTTCTCAACCCCTTAATCAGATTTGTTAGATTGCTAGTAATATGATCATCTTCATCTGCAAAACAGGAGTCCCAGGTCGAGATTTGCTTCAACAAGGGAGTCGAGATTGACAGTTGGATAGGAAGCCGGGACAAAATCAATTGTAGTATAAGTAGGTAACACTGGGTGATTTCGGACAAAATCAGAAATCAGATCAATCGAAATACCAGTTAGTTTCAGCTCCTGAAATCTCAAAAGGCAGAGAATACCCATCTTCAGCATCTACACGCACAGACACCAAAATATGATTGAACAAAGAGATTTCAGGAATATACTTATGGGAGAGAGCGAGACAGAGTAAGAATCCAAACAATCAAAATGAGATGCAAAGATCAAGCTATACTAAGAATAGATCACAAAGACGGTGTCGTTTTGGAAAAAAACACAAAACCCAGCCTCTTTTGCCGAAAGGAAAGATACGATTTCTCATTAACTGAAGAGCAACTCCAGCGAGCTAGAGAACCAGATGATGATGATCATTGGTTCGACCAAGACGTTACTCTCGCAATGTTTGGAAACTCTTTCATGGCATACAAAATGTTCCATATCTTTACTTGTCTCCTGATACTCCCGAGGTCAGTTTACTATTTTTCTACTCTCTTGGAATATTGATATTCAACTGTTCCCGAGGAAATGAAAACCGGAAAATATTTTTCATAGAAAATATTAAAGCCGGATATCTGGATCCGGGATATTTTATACTATAATAATATTTTTAATATTTTATTATTATTATTTAAATTTTATTAATATTTTTCTTATTTTATATAATTTTAGTATTTTTAATAATATTTTTAATAATTTTTTTAAATTATTTTTTTTTTTATCTTTTCCTTCAAATAAAAAATCCGGATCCGGATATCCGGTTGTTTTCTAAAATCTGGATATCTGGATGGAGCGGATCTTAATCCGGATTTTAGAATTTTTTTTCCCGCATATGTTGTGATTTAAGTTTTTTAAAACGGATATAATTTACCAATCATTGAAGAAAAAAATGTGAAATAAACGTTCCAGGTCGGCTAAACATTATGGGTGGTGGTTCAAAGATATATCGTAAAACAAAATTAAGTAGATTATAAATATAAATGAGTAGGAAGTTGGGGTTAAAAAAAAATAGTAGGTAATTTAATTTTACATGCATCCAAAGTTTCATAATTTTTATTCGGTAAAATTTATGGAATAAATATTCATAAATTTGTTTTTATATATACCAAATCTTTAATCCTACCAGGCCAAACCAAATACAGTGTCTTCCTTCTCCGTTTTCTCTGTAATCCTACCAGGCTCGAACTCTTGATAAGTAACTGAAGACTCATTCACTGCATGATCATCATCATCAGAGAGCTTTAATTGTGTAGTTGTATCATCTACTACTACTGAGACATTAGATTCCTCTTTAAAAGCTTCGAGTCTTTCTTGCTCTAGAGATCTTTTAGCACCTGTTGTCTTCTGTGGCTTTTGATCTCTTTTCCCATTCTTGGAAGACCGATTCGACTGTACAATGTTGGTTGTTCTTCCCTTTATCATAAAACTCTTTTCAGTTTTCCTCCATTGTAGCCAAAGCAACAGTTACTTAACAAATTTCAAGCAAAGCCTGAAAAAAGAACAGATGTGATCAATAGTCTGAAACAGAGGAAAATGACAAAAAAAACTCAGTTGCGTATTTTCCTGAAATCCAAGGCAAATTAGGATATGAAAAAAGGAAAACGACAACATTATCGACACTTGTTATGGTTTCGTCTCAGTCTACATGAAAAGACACAAAATATTATTTACATCTATCTATAACTAATAAAAGAAACTCATTGAGGCTTCTCAACTATCCACATCATCATTTTAATATTCTACTACAAGATGCCACATTAGCTCACATATATTATGATTGATGATTTTTTTAAATAGTAAGCCAAATTAATGTTACCAAACCAAATCGTTTTCACCTCCTCTTCCACAAGTTTAATCGCATCTTCCATCTTTTACTCATAGATCAGTGCAATATTGACTTCTCACTTCTTCATATTTAATAATCAATCCTCTTTGTAACGCTACTCTATAACGATGTAACAAATTAACTCCAACTATTTTAAAATCTATTTTTTTCCTAATTTACTCATAGATCAGTGCAATATTGACTTCTCACTTCTTCATATTTAATAATCAATCCTCTTTGTAACGCTACTTTATAACAATGTAACAAATTAACTCCAACTATTTTAAGATCTATTTTTTTCCTCATTATTTATATATTGGTATGGAATCGTCTTCTTGAAAACTTTTTTCTCACCACGTTACTAAGAATTAAAGTTATGAACAGAACTGGTAATTACAAACGACTAAATCGGAAAATATATTGAGATGATTTATAGGAAATAAGGTTATATGGTAGATTAGAGATGCAAACGATTTAAGAAATATCAATGCAGGTAGCAGCAGCAATAAGTACACCCGCCAACAAACATTCATGTAAGTCGATGCTCACTTTTTCAGTTGAGCCAATTCGGTCAAATCATGGAAGTGTGGTTGGGATATGTCAAATCTCGATTTCGGTTTAGATATCAGTTGGAGATCCCAAAATATGATTGAACAAAGAGATTTCAGGAATATACTTATGGGAGAGAGCGAGACAGAGTAAGAATCCATACAATCAAAATGAGATGCAAAGATCAAGCTATACTAAGAATGGCCACCATGTCCATCAGTCGATTTAGGAATCCCAACACAGAACCTAAGGTTACCTAGGAAGATACACATTTTGTTTCTACATCAGACGAGCAATAATCTTCAAGTGGCAATATCTGTTTCTACATCTAATTCACCTGAACCAGCAGACATAAATTATACTGTTATGTTCTCAAACTTCACCTACCTAAATAAGTGTCATTCTCTTGCACCTCTCTCTCCCTGGACTTATCCAAGTAGTTCATGAAAACCTCTTTTCCATCTCTCATGTTCCCTCACTTTGTACTAGTAAATGGTTTGCAATTCAACACACACATCAACTTACATAATGTTTCTCAATGGGAGGCATACTTAAGTAATCATTCACAGCTTTCAATTAACCCCCAATATGTTTGGAAAAAAAACAACAGGAATCCAGTGAGTGACATCCTACAATTGCTCATCTGATTTTCTAACTCCACCAGCGAATACATGCTAGAATCTTAAGCTATGGTGATGAACTGATATCCACTCTCATGTTTTTTTTTCACTCGGTATTTAGTAAAAGGCTCGCAATTTGGCACCCACAGCAACTAAAATAACAGTTATAAAAAATGGGAAGCACACTCTAGCAAATCATTTGAAGTTCCAAAACTTTTAAACAACAAGAATATATAGAGTATTACATCCTAAAACAGCTCATCTGATTTCCTAACTCCATGAGTGTATACATGCTAGAATCTTAAGCTATGTGATGAACCGTCTCAGGCTTCACAACTAAAGAAAACAAAATAGAGAGACTTTCCCTAACCAGAGCTATACTACATCCTCTTGACTATAACTAGTTGAAACCGGAATCTGGATATGTTGACTGCACAGAGTCATAAGATAGGGAACTAAAATTCACAAAGAACAGAAACAAACTAGACCCTAATTCAATGAATCATACAATCAGCAAAAACAAATCACTGTTAATCGCTGGAGCATAGCAGTCATGTTCGTTCGATCCCATTATTAATGAACAAGTGAAGGTTTAGTTTTGAACATGTAATTGCAAAATATCTAATTGTGTTTTGTCATATTTTCAGGTGCTTGCTCTATGCACTGAATCGAAGCCAGTTTTTACCAATGGAAAGTTCTTTTAAGCAAGGATCTGCTGAAAGTCTTTCGTTTTCAAAGTTGGGCGTCGTGTCGCATCTTGTCTAGCTCCTCTTTTATCTCCTCATCAGCAGCAGCTCGGACTGCAACACTGGTGGGAAAAAAGGATTAGTCAAGTAATGACCAAATTAAGTGGTAGCAAATAAAATTGTTCCCGCACTTACCGTTCAGGTATGTAGTGAGAGGCGTTTAGAAACTTTACATCTGTTTCATCGCATGCACGTGCTCTGAGACCACAGTCCAGATTGCTCTTCCTATTTTTGAGTGTGTAGAGCTCCTTCCGAGCCACTTCAACTTCAGCCTTGTACAGCAGCTTCAGTTTAACCTCGTACTCAGCAGTTTTCAGCTTCTTTTGCTGCAAGGCTAGTTTTGCTTTCTGTTCCGCAAGGTCCAGTTTTTGGACCGCAACATCCAAACTACTCTGAAGTTTGTTCTCCTTCTCAGCCACACTGCTGATAGCGTCCTTGATCACTTCTTCGGGAACCTCACGGCTTTTCTCAACATATCGTTTCAATCTTCTGGCAGTAGACGAAACCTTGGAGGATCCGCTTACCGCCTCCGCAACAACCTTTTTGAACCTCTTTCCTTTTACACCCATCCACGATGCGGTCTTTTTCACGGCTACAGAAAACGCTTTCGTCATACCTGTTCAAATTCAACACAAAACAGCAATTTAGTACAGAAATACTCTGTGAAACTCTAAAATCTTGAGAAAAAGCAACGCAAAATAGCAATTGAATTGGATTCTGCAAACACGTAATTCTTCAGAACATTAACCCCAAAATCGAATCCAGTTCCTGACCCCAACCAAACATAAACACTCTTAAACCCTAAATTTCTAGCGAAAACAGTAATTGAGTTGAATTTTTCTATGAATTCGATTCTGCAAACATGAAATTCTTCAGAACAGTAACCCAAACTCAATCAAATTCCTAAAACCTACCAAACAGAAACACGCGAAACCCTAATTTCTAAGAAAGATCGTCGCCGGGTTCAGAGCGAAACAGAGACGACTCTTCTCTGGATTCAATTCAACGAAACTGCAGCATTACCTAAGAAATCGATTCACAGAAGCATTACCTGATGATTCGAGTCGATATCTGTGATGCGTTGAACCGTGGAAAGAAAATCGTCTCGAGAAGAACTCCTGAAGAAGAAGAAGAACACGAGAGGAAGAGTGAAGCTTTCTAATTCTGATCTAAGCGGGAACAAAAAGCTATTTCTACTAGTCGTGGAGATTACGCTTTTACCCTTCAAAACAATTTCTTTTTCTTTTTCGTTTTTCTCTTTTAATTCTAAAACATAAAACTTCATTTTATTTAGTTTGTGATGTGATTACTGCCCATTATCATATAGAAATTATAATATATGATCTTTTTTGTATGTATACCAAGCATAACAACAAATCAGTTAAACATTACATATCTCTTTTCTGAAGACTCGAATTAAAAATTTGCAAGAAAAGTTTGTTATGAAGATATTTTCTCATTAGATTGAAATTAGCCGTTTACACTGTTTATATACAAATGTGTATGAACTAAACCGTAAGCTAAACCAGACTATACAAGTAATTTAAACCGGTCATAAACCGAGATATAAACTCAATATTCAGGCTCTTCTTCACTGCTTCTCTTTTTAGTGGATTTGTCAAAACCCATTCTCATTCTCCGATTCAGTGGACTTAACACACTGATAATACCACTTGAAGGGATCTTTGAATGTTGCAGAGCCTCTGCTTCTTTGTCCCCTGTTACATATTGTTGAAGCTCAGAATCCATTAATCCTTCAACCTTCTCCTTCATCATTTGTTCCTTTTAAAGACAAAAGAACTACAAGTTCATTCGATGTTATAACCGAAGTATATAACACAAATACAATATTTTTACTCGGTACATGGAGGTATGAGAATTACCTCGACTTGTGTTGCTCCTTCCCTGATACCATAGTCGACCGATACATTGCCCGGTTCAAGCTCTCTCTGCAACCAGCAAAACAGATGACACTATTCTATAGCAAACACCAAACTCTGAGAACAGCTTGAGAGACTTTTAGTTTCCTCCCAGGAGTGCTCAGACTTTGAATTCTACGTTTCTGCACACATCATGCATTCAAATATCCTAACTTTGTTCTTGGTTTCCGAAATGTAAACTCTTGTGACTATAGTTGTGGATCAAATTACAAAGCAATACATAACATGGTGTTACCTCTTTCAAACGAGGGAGGGCTGATTCGATCTCCTTTCCCGCAACTCCATTTGCACAACTCCCTTGCAACCTTCAGGACAAGAGAAGGTATTTGTCCCCTCTCCAACTGCATTTGTCTCTGCAAAGTCCAACATTCAAATGCGTTTGCAACTTTATCATATATGGATGTACTGAAACATTATCGATCCACCTGGCTGCAGTCTTCAAAATTAGAGTAAAACATGTTACCTCGATGCTAGAGAAGTCCGCCTCCTGCAACCCCAAGCATAGCAATATAGATGCCTGAACATATGACAGTCATATGGGGAGCTTCTCTTCAAAATACTGATGTGCCAGCGTTTTGCAGATGTCATAAACCTTTCAAAGACAATGAAACAGGTTACAAACAGAAGGAGAACTGAAAGCAGTTAGTACTGATCTAATCTACTTAACAAGTTTACACCAACTACACTTGTTTTACTTCTGCACCATTTCAACGTCCAATGTGTGTTGGGTATAGAGTTGGTTCCAAGAGATCATTACCAAAATGTCAATTTAGTGCACGGACATTTTCAAAAGAAAACCATTCCCACAAAAAAAGAAAAAAAAAAAAATTAAAGATCAGTCCGATTTTTAGTATATGCTCTGAGCTTCTCCATATCATACGGAGATAATATGCCGTCGAGTCTCTTCAAAAATCCACCTGATGAACTCCCTGAAGAATCAACCTCGTGGAAGTTGATGTTGGGGTTTAAGACACTGGACAAAGAATAATATGACAAAAATAAATAACTATATGAAATTGATATTATCGAAAAGTAAAGACAGAAAATTGTTAATGCTTACCTCATTGCAAGTTTATAGTCCATCTTTTTGAATTTGGCACTCAAAAAGCATGTTAAACCATATTATCTTGAAATCTGAACAAAGCATGTTAAACCATCAAACAAAAATTATAATATATACTTGGAAGATGGAGAAAGTTCAGTTCTTGATCAAAGAATCAACAAACTCATCGGACTCGTTGACTTCTAGTTCATCATTTTTCAAAGGTTTTAGAAGCATACATGTGTGCTCACCAGTAACAGCACTCTGATCAAAACACACGGAATAATCACTGTTACAAACAACTATTAAAAATGAAATTGATATAAGCGATTAAGGAAGAACGGATGGAAATATTCTCAGCTGGGATTTGGCTAACGTAGAATGGCGCAAAATTATGTTTTCTCCAAAATCGGAAGAGGTCCAAAGGAAACACCAATGTAGTGGAGCTTATCAGGTAGTCGATCATGAGAAGATTTGTGCGAGGCTTTACTTGCTCCTCGAGCATGGAGACCTGTTAAAAATGGATTCAGCTAAGAATGGAAACAGAGAAATAACTATGCTAGTGAACATAAAAAAGAAGCAGATTCTGCACTAAGTAACAACCAAAGCCCACATAGATAGATATATACGAAAAACCAGAAACCTTCTCCGCAGCCTCTGCGACTTTAATGGGTGCATGCTCCACATCAACTTTATCATCAGCTTCTGAGATTGGAGCTATCTGACCCTCAAAATATCTGCAAATGTCAATCAGTATTAGTAAGAGTATGACCACACCTGATTAAGAGTACAAAGTTCTAAATTTTCAAGCACAAAACATAACATTGATATAAGTCATTTATGAGATCACATGATTACAAACTCGTGTATGCACATTCCATGAATTTACCTGCTCAAGAGTTCAACTGCAGCAGAACCATATCCCATCTACAAAGAAGGAAATCAGAAGCTTGTTAATCGCACACAAAACCTAACTGGACAATTAAAAATATGAGGAGAACAAAATATTACCTTCATGGCGTAAGGGTAGACTGCTATGCGAACTATCCGAGCCCCAGAGAAACCTGGAAATTCAGTATCCCGGAATTGTTCACAGAATTTCCATGGAATTTGGTCTCCATATGGTGAATGGCCATCCCTTAAACTTTGAAGGGCTGAGTTCTCAGATATCTTTCCTTCGAGACAGACCTGAATATAACAGTTACAATGATGCTTAAAATGACACACACACAAATAAGGACACAAGCTAGAGAAACTATGTTTCCCACAAAATGTGGAAACAAGCAGTTATAGCAGATTGATAGCGGATAATTTAATCTTTATAAGTCCATTTTCATGAAGACTGATGAATCGCTGTTCTAGGTCAATGTGAACCTAAATCAAACTATAACACACGAAATGGAACATTTAAACAATGCTAGAAGCACTATACTTTACCTTCCAAGACAATAAATAGGGGCATCTGAGCGATGATTCTAAGAAAAATGAGTCTATCATCTTAAGGATGATAGAGAGGTCTCTAAAAAATATCCCTAATAATTTTCATAGCCAAGAACGAAAGCAAGGTGCAGCAGTTACATACCATAAAGAGACCCTTCAAGACCAGTAGCAGGAGCCCGGCTTTGCTCATCTAATTGTTGGAGGAATTTCAGGGACAAAGATCTCCCAGTGCCTTCATAGCTGTAAACATAAAAACAAAAAAGGGTAAAATTCAGTAGCATGATTAACCCTGAATTAAAACCAGAACATGCATATGACTTTTTTAATAGCATCACATCCTGTTTTACATACCCGCTGACAGTTGACGATAGGAAAACCAGATAAGGACCTAGCAAAGACTTCACCACAACTGGCAAAGAAATAGCTGACGCTTCATCAATAACCAACAGCTCTACTTGTGAGAGCTTCTCATGCTCCTGTGGTTGTATATACTGCATGAAAAATATCAAGAGCATGGAACACGTCAGAGATGGACTCAGAGCACAGCTTGAAAATCATGAATTAGTTGAGGGATTAACAAACCTGGATAGTTTATCTATGCTGCTTGAAGATAGTTATCCGTACAATAGCTTTTTTGAAATCAGGATTCGCACTTTTCACAACATCATAATCAAGGTGCTCCTATAAAAATAACAGTGGAAGGTATTTTAGAACCATATATGGCCACATCGCAAAATGGAATAATGATTTCTTCTATCCTTGAGCTAGTGTAGGTCTATTCAATAATTATCTCAATAACTATGCATATGTCTCTCACCTTGCAGGTTCTTCTCAATGAAATAGAACAAATACAATATAAAAATAATCTGTGTCCAATCAGACAATTCGCATTCCATTCCACACTTGTGTCCAGCTAAATTCTCAAAATACATGTTCTCACAAGGAAGACTGGAACAAAACTCAAGCATAAAAGCTAAGCTAAAAAAAAGAATCATCTAAAGCCTTGAGAATTTGGGATTAAGAACCGAACCTGCTGATGTCAAGTTTGTCCTTGTAGCACCACAAGACACTCGGATTACACTTAATCACTGCCTTAGACAACATATGATGAAGGTTCACTATCTGTTAGAGAAGAAACACACACAAAAAAAAAGGTTGTAGATTTAGTATCCAACAAAACATTCTCTGAGGGAGATAAGTGTCCAAGTAGAAAACTTTCGAGAACAGAAACAGCAAACCTGGTCACGAGACTTGTCACCGATGATTGCAAACAGACACCGTCTTCAGTCAGAGTCCTGATACGTTCATCAACCTTCTTCCTCATTCTTGCAAAACTAGCTCTTCTTCTTCCTCCTGAAACTTGTTAACACACTCAAAACCCCAATTCAATAACAAAATCTGGGTTCTGTTTTCGAGTGTTGATTAAAAAAACCGCAACTGAATTTTATGAACAACAACAACATAGAAAAAAAAAAAAAAAAAGGACCGGAACAGAAGTTAGGGTTTAATGCACTATTATTCTTCATATAGAATCGGGTTCAATAAATTGAAATCTTGTAGCACATTCATAAGTTATCCTTGCTGTTTGGTAGTGTAATATTAGGAGCTAGAAAAACACAAACTTATCTTTGTTTTTTGGTAGTGTCTAGAAAAACACAAAATAAGTTATAAGAAAAAGGAACAAACAAAAAGCCAAAGACATTGTAAAGATATGCATTGGATTGTGGGTGGTGAGATCGTCGTCCATCGATTGCAATTCCAGCCTATTAAGAATAATCAACTGTTTCAAAAGAAAAAGAAGAAGCTGTTAATCGCAGATGATATATATAGGAGATCTAGACTTATAATAATAAAATGACGTGTATAAATATATAGGAAAACAAGAAGAAAAACTCACTTGTTTGTGAGAATGAAGCAGTAATTCCTGGCAATGTTGAGCAGAACGGTTGGCTAGCAACTTGAGGCTCAAATGGTATTTGGCAGCTGCATGACAAAGCACATGTAATTAAAATCGAAAAATCGGAAAAAAAAAAAAAGAAACAAGGGAAGATTTTGGTCGTAGTACCTTCTTCGTCGCCTTTCTGGACATATTTTTTAGCTTGCTCTGACTCCATGTCAGCCTGCTCCAGGTAAGCTTCCCTATCTCGATCCCAGGACTCAATATTCTTGAGACCATGCATGAAACCACTTAAATGATTAGAAAAGTTGATTCAGTTTTGAATACAATAATAATTTTAAAATAAACGGTGGGTTGTCTCTTCCAAACATCAATTTTTTTGTCAAATCGAAGACATACATATATATATATAGAAAACGGATGATACCTTGTTTAGTGCGTCTATTGCTATTCGTCTATAATAAGACTTCTTTCTTCTGGTTAGCCAGGTGAGGATCATTGTAGATTCTCCTCCTCTACCAAAAAATCCAAACAATCCAATTTAAAAAAAAACGATCGAAGAAACTAATCGCAGCAATACCCATGAACTTGGACTTCTACTCTAAAGCAACAAGATTCCAGGCTAATCTAAGGAAAGTTTCTTCTACAATAGAAATTAGGGTTTATCAATCTCTTTACGAGATCATAAGTTCGAGATGGACACGAACCTGACGATCGATGCGAAAGCAATGTAGATCTGAGTGGAAACCCCCCCCCCCCCCCCCCCCGGACCTTTGCTTGGAAAGAGGATTATTCGAGATCGCAGACGAATGAAGAACGACTAAGGGCTCAAGCTTTTTTCTTATTATATATTATCGGCCTATCGCTTCGTAATCCTTTTTTTTTTTTTAACATCTAATCCTTTTTCTTTTACTGGACCATAAGTCTCATTATGGTTAGTTAGTGAATTAAACTTTTTTTTTTATGGTTATTTGTTCAAATTTTCCATTATTAGTTAATGATTTGGAAAACAAATATGCAAATATGAAATCTAGTGCATTCTATTTCCAAGAAAGTGCTATAGTTCACCGTTTGAGTAAATTTGGAAAAATACCTTATTTATGAGTTCTTGTTTGAAAAATACCTTATCCTTGTTTTTCTTTTAAAAACTATATTTTTTAATATATTAATTTACTAAAACAGTTTCAGTAAATAATAATTAAAATAATTTACACGTAAAACATAAAATCCATTAATTTAGTTTTTAAAATTAATATTTGAAGTAACTAACAATTTTAAAAATAATTCTTATCTTAAAATTTTCTTTTAAACAATATAAAATAATTGTGAATTCACCTATCAAGTGATTACGTTTCTACGTTTGATTAATTTAATAGTTCATTATTACTTACAAAATTTTTTTGACTAAAATTACTTTTGATTAGATTTTCATTGGTTTTTGGTTACTCTATCTCTAATCTATAACACATGTAAATAAAACAAAAAATATTATGTTAAAGCTATAAGTCGTACGTTGGTCTAATCAAAAACACATGTATATTACATCATTCTACCGATGTTAAATAGTAATCTACGTTACTCTTACAATTGAGACAGATTTTGGAGTTGAAGAATTGGCTTGTTACGTTGAGATTTTTTTTTTTTTACATAACATGACAATATTAAGGGATAGACTTTATAATATTTTTTTTTGATTTGATCTTGTTAAATTTAATATAGAAAAGAAATAGATTATCATTATCTCAAAAATAATTATAAGAATAACTAAAATTGTTTCGAATTTATTTTTGTTCTTTTTTTTTCTCTCAATTTTTTTAATTTAGTATTGATTTTACTAAAAATACACCTTTAATTTAAATATGGACAAAATTATTATTTTACATATAAAAATTTGTAATTTTCATCAGAAATAGAAAAGGGGTATTTTCATTAGAAATAGAAAAGGGGTATTATGTGCAAAAAGTGTTTTCAACTTAAAAAGGTAGCTTTGGAATTAAAATAAGAGAAATTGTTAAAAATGCCCCTTTTTCAATACCCCTTTTCAAAAATGCCCCCTTTGAGAGTCCATTTTTAAGTTTGCCCTCTTTTAATTTTTAATGACCATTTTACCCTTATTTGAAACAAAATTAGGTCCACAAAATACAAAATATTTTTTGGCGGGAAAAGTGATCCCCCAATTTTCCCGCCAAAACACTTGTAAAAACCTTTAAAATACCTTGTAAAATTTTTTCGTAAAAATTTTTCCCGCCAAAAATTTTTTTTTGCGGGAAAAGTTATTCCGCAATTTTTTTGGCGAAATTTTTTTGGCGGGAAAATTTTTGGCGGGAAAAATTTACAAGGTATTTTAAAGGTTTTACAGAGTATTTACAAGTGTTTTGTAAAGTTTGACAATGTATTTTAAAAGGTTTTACAAGGTACTTATAAGGTTTTATAAAGTATTTACAACTTGTAAAACCTTATAAAAAACTTGTAAAATCTTATAACTTGTAAAACCTTATAAAATAGCTTGTAAAATCTTATAATATCTTATAAATACGTTGTAAAACCTTTTAAAATACATTGTAAAACCTTATAAATACCTTGTAAAAAACCTTTAAAATACCTTGTAAATTTTTCCCGCCAAAAATTTTCCCGCCAAAAATTTAGCACAAAAAAAATTGCGGAATCACTTTTCCCGCAAAAAAAATTTTTGGCGGGAAAAAATTTTACGGGAAAATTTTACAAGGTATTTTAAAGGTTTTACAAGTTTTTACAAGTGTTTTTGGCGGGAAAAATTGTGGGATCACTTTTCCCGCCAAAAATATTTTGTATTTTGTGAACCTAATTTTGTTATATTTCCTTATATATTTGTAATATCTTTTATTAAAAGAAGGGTAATTTAGTCATTTTGTACATAAAAAGGGGTATTTTTAAAAATGGACAGCCAAATGGGGCATTTTTGAAAAGGGGTATTGAAAAAGGGGCATTTTTGTGAGTCTCCCTTAAAATAATTGAAATAAAAATCAGTTTAAATTCTATTTCAATCCATTTATTTGTATTAGGAAATATTAAGATTTCCCTTTCCTATGATTTTGTCAACAAAACTATGTTTAAAAATCTTATTAAAAAAATCTCCTATCATTTTTGTTTGATCATATTTTAAAAGTCTTTGAATAAAATACATAGTTCCAATATATAATAAATTAAATTTTAGAATTTATTTCCGCATATGTTGTGATTTAAATTTTTAAAAACGGATATAATTTACTCAATCATTGAAGAAAAAAGTGTGAAATGAACGTTCCACATCGGCTAAACATTATGGGTGGTGGTTCAAAGAAAATAAAATAAAATGATTCTAAATACAAATGAGTAGGAAAAAAAAATAGTAGGTAATTTAATTTTACATGCATCCAAAGTTTTAAGATAGTGGCATTTACAATTTAATTGCACTCTGCTTTATAGTAGTTTTGTATGCTTTGTAAGGTTACAACACATGTATCTAGCAATTCTACAGAAAGAGATATAGTTGAATCATAATTTGCCATTTAATATTTTTATCAAAGTAGAATAAGCTTAATTACATTGTCTTCAATAATACATATATACACACATTCGATGATGATATAAGTGGAATAACATATTAAAAACAAATTAACGGTTCAGAGACTAAAATACTAGAAATTGAAAATATGACAAAAACACAACATACGATAATCATATATCTTATACGATTTTGCCTTCTCATGAGCTATAGCATCAAAGTCTTTGCTTTCTTCCTTCTCCTTCTCCTCGTCATCATCACAGGCCAAGCCAAATACAGTGTCTTCCTTCTCCGTTTTCTCTGTAATCCTACCAGGCTCGAACTCTTGATGAGTAACTGAAGACTCATTCACTGCATGATCATCATTCATAGAGAGCTTTGATTGTGTAGTTGTATCATCTACTAGTACTGAGACATTAGATTCCTCTTTAAAAGCTTCGAGTCTTTCTTGCTCTAGAGATCTTTTAGCACATGTTGTCTTCTGTGGCTTTTGATCTCTTTTCCCATTCTTGGAAGACCGATTCGACTGTACAATGTTGGTTGTTCTTCCCTTCATCATAAAACTCTTTTCAGTTTTCCTCCATTGCAGCCAAAGCAACAGTTACTTAACAAATTTCAAGCAAAGCCTGAAAAAAGAACAGTTGTGATCAATAGTCTGAAACAGAAGAAAATGACAAAAAAAAACTACAGTTGCGTATATTCCTGAAATCCAAGGCAAATTAGGATATAAAAAAGGGAAAACGACAACATTATCGACACTTGTTATGGTTTCGTCTCAATCTACATGAAAAGACACAAAATATTATTTACATTTTTAATACTAAAAAAGGCAAGTCCCCACATAAGCAATCAGTAACTTATAAGCTACAGCGATAAGATAATTATTGGGAAAATCACATTTTTAACCCTCAAAATGTCACTGGGTATCACTTTAAACCTTGAAAGAATTTCACTAACACTATAAACCACCAAAATAATTTTACTAACACTTTAAACCTCCAAACTAGTTTTCATGTTTGCACCGCCCTAAAATATGATAGAACAATTAATTTATGTTGGTTTAATCTACATTTATTTAATTTAATTTAAATTTTAATTAATTTTATTATTTATTTTGATTTTTCGATTATTAAGAAACGTAAAAAAATGATTCCTCTGATACGGAGAATTCTTCGTTTTCTGACAAAATTTTGACATTCTTTAGTTTTTATTATTCTATTCAAGTTTCTCTTGTACCTCATATTCTACATTATTTGGTGTATATTATTATACTATAAACTTCTCTTGTGCTTAAATCTAAAGTTTCAGAGGTTGAATTTTGAAATTTCATGGTCGAACGGTGAGTAAACAAAGAAGGTGAAGTTTTTTTAGATTTTTATTAATTGTAATAAATAATAAAATTATTTTAAATTTAAATTAAAGTTTTTTTATATTTTTATTAATTGTAATAAATAATAAAATTAATTTCAATTTAAATTAAATAAAATAAATTTATACTAAACAAATAAAATTAAATTTTCCATTTTTCTTTTGGTGAGACAAACAGAAAAGCTAGTTTAGATGTTTAAAATGTTAGTAAAATTATCTTGGTGGTTTATAGTGCTAGTGAAATTCTTTCGAGGTTTAAAGTTCTACCCAGTAACACTTTGAGGGTTAAAAATGTGTTTTTCAGCAAAAGTTTTGATAGTTGATCACTGCCTACAAACAGATGGAATCGAATGATGTCGTTTAGGGATCACTGAAAAACCACATGTTAAACTAGTAAACCAGTCAATCTTCATATTCATAGCCAATGACACTTTTGAATCAAGAGTTTCAATTAAAAATAATACGCTCAAGATATCATTCTTGGCGTAATGTTGTCTTTTTTTTTTAGTTTTCAATCTTTTTCACATAACTAGCAAAAAGGTCTCACACTCTTAGCCGCTTGTATATGTAAGTAGACTGCTTGTGTCTAAGCAGCAAAACCTGAAGTAGAGTTTCTCTCAATAAAACTCTCTTCAATACTACTAAAAGTCTAAAAGTGTCTTCAAATCTTAGTATTATTTCCTTCAGTTTGATTCTTCTTCCGTTACATTTTCTTCTGGCTTACTTCCCAATCTCCCCAACCTTACAATGTCTTCCACCATAATTCTTCCCTCTGTTAATAACAGATTCAAAAAAAAAAGATCAACTAACAGATCAACTTCAGAGAGATAAGAGCTCAAGAAGGAGAGGATCGCTTCTTTACCTTTATCTTTGGAGAGACTACTGATTAGTTGTTGAAGGCCTTCCTTAGCGAGTGTGTCTTTCAGGTACATTGCGGCAGCTGCAACTTCATCAGGTGTGACCTTTCCATCTCGATCCCTGTGTGCATTCAAATGTGATCACTTTAGAATCTTAGTCTCCGAAACAGAATACTCAAATGGAAAAATGGAGAATATAATATGTCTATATACCTGTCAAGAAGCTGCCAGCCTTTGCCAATTTTGATATCCACATCATCAATTTCCTTCTCTAGGTTTTGTATCAGACCATCAACCTTAAAAAGTATGACTGAAGAGTTAGCTCTGATACAAATCTCATGGGACTTTGATATTCTTTAAAAACGATTTCAAATCCTTTACCTTTTCCATTAGTGCAGAGGAAACCTCGTCTGCTTCAGCAACTTCATCAGCTTGGTCAATATCTTCTCTAGCTGCTTTGTATGCCTTCATTGCAGCTTTTTCACCATCTACATCTTCTCTCTCGACCATTGTGTTATAGAACTCCATCTAGAGAAACAGAAAAACAAAGTCTTTCAATCTAGGACAAAAAGTGCTGAACAAGCATTGGTGGACAGCGTACCTCTTTCTTGACCAATCTCAGGAATTCTTCGCGCTCTCTACACACCGACTGTTTATATCAAAAACAAACAAGAGTCTCAAATAGGAATCAGATAAATTGATCTGCATATTAATTGTTGATAAAACATAGACTCATTTTTCTTACAGAAGCGGAAGCCAAAACACCCAATGCACGGCTAAGTTTGCAAAGATCATCTTGTTGTTCAAGAACTCTAGCTCTGGCCTGTTCTTGTGCTTCGCTAGCTGTTGGTATGGTCATCTCTTGCAGTGCCTTATCCTCTTCACCACCTTTAACATCCTTAATCCTTGTAAGCTCTTCTTCTTCTTTCTCTTCTTCTTCCTGCAAATATAATAATATACAAAATGTAAAATCTGGAACACACAAAATTCGATTTCTCTAACTTCCTCAAGCAATACTCAAGTGGTGTATGATCAGACCTTGATCAATTCTTCTTGCATCTCAAGGTACTCCAATTTCCTTCTTCGCTCAGAAACAGGGTCTTCAGATGGCAGAGAAGTAATACCAACAGTATCCACAACCTCGTCAGGTAGAGAAGAAAGAGTAGCTCGGACAGCATCCTCTGCTTTAACTCTTCCAGAAACCGTGAATGCCCTGAATATAAACTGCTATTAGAAAATTATTCGCAATAAAACTGATGGAAGAACGAAAAATGACAGCAAAGAGTACTTGAACCAACCTAGAGAGGATCAATAACGACGAGGGGACAGAATGATTCAGTGACAAATCCATCCAATCGCGAAGCTGCAAGATCGTTTCAACACTAAAACATTAATAGCTGTGGCGATATCTTTTCCTGCTGGAGTTTAATATATCAATAACAGAGATAAGTATGATAAAGAAATAACAAAGAACCAAAAATCATAGGAGTAAAGAGGAGAAACCTGTTGCCTCATCTCTTCAACTGAAACCAGTCCCAGCATTCCACGTTCCCTGCAATCTTCGCGTAGCTCAGCTTCTGAAAGGGAATCCACACCCTCAGCTCTAATCAGTTTATCATCTTCCTTAATGCTGCAGTGAAAAGGAGTAAAAATTAAACATCAAAAGCAAGGTAACAAGTCTAATAACAATGAGATGTGGAAGCATCTTACCTCCTCAGTCTTTTTCTGAGCATATATCGCAGATAAGCATCTGTTCCATATGGGCTAATACCCATATATTTGCACATGCTAACCAAGCGAGGCCTATATTTGAAAAACAAGAGGTATATTACTGTCGGAACATGTGCCTTTAAGAGCACAAGACATCGCTGAGATCAAACAAAAAAAGGAGCGACTAACCTGCTAATGTTATCCAAAGTAAGCTCATCATTGAAAAGCTTTGCAAAGCCCAAAAGTTCATCATTTTGAACTATTTGACCCCTTCGAACCTGCAAGGCAGGATTTTAAGAAATTCAAATCCAAAAACCGAAAGAAAAGGAAGAATTTGAGCCAACACAAAATCATGACTTTTTACCTTGTCTAGAAACTCATCCAGGTCTTCAGCGGTTTTCTTTACTTCTCCGGTTCTTGAATGTTTAACTTCCTTAGCCATCTCTTTGGCCGTTTCCTGAAGAAACTTAGCATATTCTATCCTTGCAAGTAATTTCCTTTTCAAAGCTTCCTGTGCATTAACAAAAGAGCAACATCGGAAAGAGAGTCCCAGAAGGCAAGAAGGTAATAAACGAATGAGTAAAGCCTACACTCTGTTGAAACATACCTCTTCTTTCATCTTGTCCTGGAAAGTTGACGGTAACATATTAGGGAAGAGCTTCAAGAAAACTGGCAGCAAAAACTCCATAAACGGCACAAGGATGAACACTGCAAATGGCACTAATCTAAAGATATCAGCTGTTGTTCGAGTTAGCTGTTGCCTTTCTCTTCTGGAGAGACTCTTTCCACCAGCCAACTTGAGCAGCAATCTGGAACTGATTCTAGTGTCTGCCCAGAGTAATTTGGTCCCCAGCCAATAATGTTTCAATGTAGATACAAACTCCTGTTTCCAGTGAGTGAGCTTTTTTGCCCAATCCGCCCTGTAGAAAACAGAAATTCAGTACACTACAAAACCCAAGCATAAAGCCAGGCGATTAAGAACACAAAATGTCAGGAGAGAGCTAAACCTGCTCATTGAGGCAACAGCTCTTAAAGCAGGTCCTATCTTTAGAACAATTGCCCATGCCCTCTGTACTATCGATCGAGCAACCTTTTTGGATTCTTGAAGACGTTTAGCTTTCGCTTTTGCTTTAACACTGCTCAGACTTTCAACAGCTTGATCACATTCCTCAGGAGATGCTTCTTTTCTGTTCTTAGCAAGCTCATCAACTTTTTTATCCTCTTCTTCCGGTTGCTTAGCTGCAACTGTAGTAGCATTACGAATGGATAGGCTTACATATCTCATCCCCAGAGAAGGACCAACTTCTGAAGTTCCATAACCAATGCCCGAGGAGTGAAAACCATGAAAGCTACGATTGAAATACCCGTTTCTAGAAAGCAATAGAAGACCATCTCTTCTTGTAAAGGACTTGTGTTCGGTCACACGTTTAGTTTCCACAGGAGGACGGTTAACACCAGAGTGGTAAGCATGTGAATGAACCGTCTGAGAGGAGTTTCCAATGGACTGAAAGCTCTGAATTGAGCGAGCATAGACATTCAAGTAATCGGAAATGATGTTCTTTCTCCTAACGATCGCTCTTGACGCCATTTTGTTAAAACCCTTGTTGTGCAAAGATGAATCACCTGGACATCTCCCGGAAGAGAACAGTCCTTAATCTGATCTATTTGGAAGAGAAAAAATCGCTATCAAAATCAGCGAACCCATTACTAAGAATCTGAACCGAAACAAAACCCAGACGATAAATCGAAATCGGTACGAGAAAACTCTCAAGTGACGACGATACTCGAATAAATGTTGAAAAAATGAAGCGACGCAAGAAATTGAAATGCAAAACCCTTGATTTCGATAAATATGAGGAATTCGAAGAAGATATTGAAGAAAAGGACAAAGTATCACTTACAGTAGACGGAGGAATCTGAAGATGACGAACGCTATTTACCGGAGAAAGTGAAATCACGCCGGAGAAATTTGAGAGGTTTTAGGGATGCGGCAAATAAATCGTGAGAAAGGGTTTTAGATTTTTCTTTTCTTTGTTTTTTTTTGCCACTTTTGAGGACAGAATAAATAAAGATATTATTCTCACACCTGTACGAGTAATTTCTAAACCGTTGGATCAAATCTAGGTCCCAGATCTTTTCGATTGTAACCACGTGGGCTAATCTACGATCAGATGTAATACTTGAACCCCAAGGGCAAAGACAAAAGGATTGTTTTATTTATTTTTTATAATTATTTTTGTTTGTATTCATAATTAAATTAGTAAAATAATTGAAAAGCTTTTACTTCTTCATCAAACAAAAAACAAAAAATGTTTTGAGCAAGCATTATTTTACCAAAACTAATATTGTTCACTTCACACACAAATTTACATAAAAATCTTAAGGTTTTATTTTTTACCAATTGAACCAATGAAATTTTTCTATTAGAAGTTTTAGTTTTGGATTTGATAATTTCTTTCAACTTCATATATATAATACTTCCCACAACTGCTATTTCTGTTTCAATCTTTCCCTTAGCACCTCTATTTAATTATATATAGGAGAAATTAACTAGTCTTATGATAATAAGACTCTTATTTAGAAATTAAGTTGTGCTTCCAATTTCAGTATGAACAAGTGATGTTTATCATAAAATATAATTTTACAAATAACCCAAAAACTTATGATATTAAATAAACAAACATGAAAACAAAAAAAAAAGTGATCTTCTGTTTCTACAAATTGAGTGAGTTTGTGAACCTTCTTGAGTATGCAAAATCTCACTCTCATCTTGTTTTTTCTCCATCCCTGAGGTTTGAGTTTAAGAATTGATTGATTCAATATTTCCATTTCATTTCCTGCAAAAAAAAAAACATGATGAACATAAATCCTTTTGACTTAACTAAAGATTGTTATTCAGGTTAAAGAAGATGGAACTTTTTTTACCAAGGGAACTTAAATGTGTCTTTCCACCAACCCTGCTTGGAACAGTTTGCAACTATCTTGTCGAGCCGAATAATAATCTCAGAGAATATTGGCCTCATACTGATTTCTGGATGCCAACATTCCTCAATCAACCTACATATATAATCATATGATTTTTGAGTTGTTAATGCTGTAAAACAATCATAAGTGTAATAATAATAGCTGATGATGTTTTAAAACATCAAGAAGATCTTGAAATGCTTACTCTTTCAATTCCGGAGGGTAACTCTTTGATTTTGTTCTGATTGTTGGTCTTTTACCTTCTATACACATCGATTCTGCAACCTCTTCAGGTGGTTTAGGATGGAATAAAGATACTCCCTCGGTCAACTTCACATATGATACCAAAAAACATTGCAGAGTTTGAGACAGAGACATTTAACTAAAAGAAAAAAAAGGCTAAAGCTTTGTGTTACTACCTCATACAAAATGACACCAAACGAATGCACATCAACCCTTTTATCGAAGACTTCATCTTTGTAAATTTCGGGTGCTATATAGTAATCTGCAGTACAGAAGGTAAGCATAGGATCTGTCAAGAACAATGCTTTTTGTATATATGAATCTGTTTCAAACTAAAATGCAGCCTTTTTCTTACTTGACTTATCGATTTGAGCTTCGTGGTTCACTATTTTTGCATTGTCTTCTCCAATCTTTGACAACTTTATCAAACCAAATCCAGAGATCTTCAATTGCCCTCCTCTATCTAGCAAAATATTTCTGGCACCTTACAAAAAACTTTCAAAATATTATCCAAACTGTTTTTTCGCCATTAAATAATTTGTTCTCGGCTTTGTCTTACTTTGGCTTTAACTCGCAGTGGATGATCGGATCTGGTTTACATTCATGGAGGTAGTTCATGCCTCTAGCAATATCAAGAGCAAATCTCAGAGCTTTTGAAGGAGAAAGGCGACCTTTCTTTTGAAGATAGACACTTAGATCACCCTGAGATTGAAATGATTAATGAAACAAGATTGCTACATTTGTGATTTGATGTACTGAAATGAAGTGAGAAACAATGCAAACTTACTTTAGGATTACACTCTACTACAATCATCATCGGTAGATTTTGAGTGACGGCTCCAACAAATTGAACAATATTTGGATGCCGAGCTTTTGCTAGCAAAGTCAATTCGTTTGTGAAAGCATTTCTGCTCGTATAAAAGAACCAGAAAGAGAAAAACAGTGTGTTAGATTATTTCATGTTACCAACAAGATTATAAAGAGAAATTCAAGAACAAGAAGAATGCATACACTCGTTCGGGATCGGAATAACTATCTTTATCGAATATCTTTACTGAGACTCGCGTGCCATTCCATTTAGCTACTTGATAAGTCCCCTGCAAATTAAACAAAAACAAACACATCACAATAAGAGAGATTTAGCAGAACAAATCCCAGCTCTTGTCAATTAGGAGAATCAACAAACCTTTGAAATGCCATCAACTTTTCGGACTTGCAGCTCAAGTGGATTAAGCTCATACTCAGGAACTTCTTTCGGATTCCCTACCTTCATTGGAGTCTTTCTAGTTTTCTAAAAATCAACGACAAACAAATATTGAAGAGGAAGCAAAACACCAGAGAAAGCAAAAGAGAGAGACCAATCATCTTTATGTTAAATACCATACCGGAGCTTTAGCTCCTCGAGCTTTCAAGAGACTATACACTTCAACATTCCCATAATACTTTGCATCAACAGCCGCCTGAACAATGTCAAAAAATGTCACCTTAAGGATGCATCCAAAACCAATCACTGTTAAATTTGCAGATATTCATAAAACAGGGGAACAAGAACAGACCGTACTACCCCAACGGTCACGAGCATCGATGTTAGCTCTCCGGCTAAGAAGAACCTTAACAACATCGTAATGACCTTCACAAGAAGCAATGTGAAGAGCAGTTCGACCATCAAGATCAATGCTATTCACATCGATTCCTTCGTTGAGCAGCTCCTCAACGCCATTAACATCGCCTTTACTCGCCATAAAGAGAAGCTGCATTGTCGAATCAAGATTCTCGGGGACAGACATATGCGGCTCGCAGCTAAGAGATTCAGGGCTACGCCTGATCGGATCAAGCGAAGATTGACGGCCGAAGCTGAATCTCATGTTGTTACGCCGTGGATCAAGAGAATTTTGGCGTGTGAATTGTCTGCTTAATGTTCGTCGCATCGATCCTGTCGAGAATTGTCTCGATATCCCACGCTTCAACTGCGCAGCAACGTTCTCCATGATTGATGATAGATAATGAAACGCAAAGAACAAGATCACTCAAGGATCAAAACCACATTGTATCTATCTTTTGAAGAAGACGAAAATGGAAGAAAGGTTGAAAATTGAAAAGAGAGGGACGATCGTGGTGAGTTTTTTTTTTTAATTGTTCTTGGTTTAGGGATTATCCATAAACAGATTTGACAAAAGAATAGTTTCGTTGGCTCACAAATATCGTTTTGAGCAGTAAAACGCGGGTAATCACTATTTTCTAATCTCTTTATTTATTGGATCCATACATAATTAGATGAAACTTGTATAATTAACCAACGCCATTGATAACTTAAAAAGAAGCTTAATTTAATATGAAAATACAACCTGGAGATTGGTTTATATTAAATCAAACGTTGACATTTGTTGTTATAACCAGTCCAATTTAGCTTCTAACTAATATAGCAAAATTAATCATCACTGCACTAATTAAAGATGAGAACATGTTCGATTTCAAATGAAAGAGATGACATTACCAGACCAAATACAATTATCAACGACGAGATTGAACAAGTTTACATCTTCTAGAGATTATTAACTGATTCTTCAGAAGACGACGCGAAACTGTGGAGCGTCTTTGCCGTCGGCGGGAAGAATCTCCCAGCGGCAAGGTTCGAGATCATCGGAAACGGGACAGTATCCAGCGAGAGTGACTCTGTCTCCGGTGGCCGCTACGGAGCCGAACTCGAAAACCGTCGCGCGATCGGGCCGAGGAACTTCTATGGCTCCGTTCATCCCCGGAGCTGGAGTTTCTGATTTCGGCATCTGTATCATCTCCGGCTTAGACGTCTCGGACTGTGACGGCTTAGGACTTCCCGTGAACCATGATAGAATCCCCATAGCTACTCGAATCGGTGGTTCTCAAATTGTAATCTCGAAAAATCTGAGGAATTAGGGTTTATCTTTTTCCCCTTCTGATCTGCTGAGTTTTGTTACATTTGGGGCTTTGGATTATTAGGAAGGGCTTCACTTGGGCCCATTTAAACACGAAAAATATGGAATTTGAGTATATACCCTTTTATTTCACATAAATTCCAATGAGAACCCCATACTTTAAAATACGAAATACAAGGTAGTTGATACTTGATTGGAAAATAAGCTAAGAACGAACCATAAGAGTCTCTTAGTACAGATTGTTACATATCCATAAATGATACATGATACATGATAGATTTCTTCACTCTCAAGCAACCTTGAGAACTTGCTTACCAACGTTTTGTCCATGGAGAAGTCCTACAAGAGCAGCAGGACCGTTCTCGAGTCCTTCAACAATGTCTTCCACATATGTTAATTTCTCTTCTTTTATGTAGGGAATAACAAACTCCAAGAACTTTGGGAATCTATCTATGACTATGAAGTCATAAACAGCAAACCCTTGCATCCTTATCTTCTTGAATATGATGTCAGGTAGATTCTGTAACCTGTCTCTGGTTTCAAGATGGCACTGAGAGATCATCCCACATACAGCGATTCTGCCATATATACGGTTTCATGTTAAGTAGAACCGCATCAAGCATTTTGCCTCCCACGTTCTCAAAGTATATGTCAATACCTTTTGGGAAACACCTACAGAGAGAAAATTGTGAGGATGTTTTGATGATTCAAGAAACTGAATTATAAGAAGCCAAATAAGAACCTCTTCAAGGTCAGGCTCTTCCTTGTAATTGAATGCTTCATCGTAACCAAATTTGTTCAGCAGGAGATCAACCTTTTGTGGGAACCAAATCATATATAAGAGAAAACATAGAAATGGTTTAACTCTTTTGATTGATGAGTTTCAAAACTATGGCCTAACCTTTTGTTTACTTCCGGCACTTCCAACAACATAGCAGCCCATCAACTTAGCAAACTGACCCACGAGCTGTCCAACCGCACCAGAAGCCGCAGAGACAAACACTGTTTCTCCTTTTTTAGGTGAATATGTCTCGTAAAACCCGGCATAAGCAGTTAAACCTATCATACCTGTTATGAAAAACGGAGCTTTTAAGAGAAATAGGTCCATAACATTATACACTTTTTTAGTTTCTGTGACTAACCGAGGATTCCAGTATAGTAGCTGAGAGGAACATTGACATTGATTAATATAACGTAGCCACGTAGGTATCACATATATAAAAAGAAACCTTAGATAATGAAGGAGAAATTAAATTTGATTTGAAGTTGCTTTTCTTAAATTGTTGATGCGTATGGAAGAAAGGTTTCGTGAATTATATAAATTTTTCCAAATAAATGCTTAAGAATTTTAGAGTTGTGGCAGTGCATTTTGAGAGGTAAAGATCCTTCACGTGACCTATAAGAGGCAAGCTAAGACTTATGTCACACTCCGGTTCTGTAGGAGTTTTGGGAATAAGTGATTGTAGTGTAGTAGTTTGGCCATGGTTTATATATAGTTGGTGAACATGCATACACGAGCAGTACTGTAGCACACTCCGTTTGAAAATAATGATCTAAGTGTTATAGGCTCCATTAAAATGAAACCATCAAGACCAGAGGGTTGTGAGTTTATCTTGACTTGAACTTCCCATGAAACAAAGTTCCCTAAGCTTAAAACTCTTTGAAAAAAATAAGAAAGGATGATGAACATCGTGTTTAAAAAATAACTCTTACGGTTTTACCAAATCTTCTTTGGTATCAGAAAAGGAACTTGTATATAATGTTTTGAGGCGTATTAATTCTCTTATAAATATATCAAAACAAAGAAAGAGTATTATAAATGATGAGAGAAGATCATAACAAGCTAAATAGGTGAAAACGGTTTCAAATAATTAAGCTTAACTCTGGATAAACCAAAAAAAAAAAAATGAAGCTTGCCGGAAATTAAACCTTCCCTGGAAACACCACTTCCGGTGACTTCCCGGTGGTGAATAATTATGCGGCTGAGGACTAGGGGAGATAGTTAAGAAGATGATTTTGCATGTTGACACCACATGAGACATGAGAAAAAAGTTTTCTCTCGATGACGATCGGTGTCATTTGATGCATTTTTTTTTTTTTTTTGAAAAGTAAAATGTTTTCATGTTAACTAGACAAATCGTGAAAAACTTTGCATGTTGCAAACCATTTGGTGCATGAGAAAATGATTTTCATGAATGTTATTGACACCACATGAGACAATTCTCTCTTGTCTCGTGAAAATCAGCAGCACAAGATCATCAAGAGGTAGCTAGGGAAACAAATTAACATTATGTTCTTGTAATATTTGGTACCATATAAAAAAAACCTTGGATCTGCATGCAATAATTGTTAGATCAATTTATTAATTAAGAGCAAATGATAATTTTATAAGATGTTATGATTTCATATAATGAAATTCATGTAATCGGCCGGATACAAATATTTGTGTTCCACGTCCTAGTACATTTTTTAAGTCTTTTGCAGCTTTCGATTGATTACATATTAAAAGATTGATGAAAAAGAAGTTTCTTAACTCAAAAGCAGCAAAAACCGGGCCTTGTGGCCTAGTGGTAAAGGGGTCACAGCTGTGACTTCCGCCACCTGGGTTCGAGGCACGGCCACTGACAGGTTTACATAGGGGGAATTGCTAGCCTCGTGAGATTAGTCTTTGAGCCTATGAAGCCTTTGGGAGACCCGCGGTTATTCAAAAAAAAAAAAAAAAAAAGCATTTTAGCAAAACCGAAATCTGATTTTATTAATTTATATTTAATTGCGTTTGTTTATTTATTATATCATCATTGGAAATCTTAAAATCACATAAGTGTAAAACGAACGGATTAATCTCTTTTAGGAATGTTATAGAGTTTATTTAGTTTATACAATAAAACATGTATAAATTGATAAACAGTATAAAATAATAAAATATAATATTCCAGTCACACGTCGTGATAGTTTAAAAATTAACAAAATTTGATTAATAATATATATTTTAGAATTTCTATGTTAATAATCATATTAATATACATATATACACACACTAATGTATGATACATTAAGAAGAATCAAATTATATTAAATAATGTATGGTATTGGTGTTTTTTTATGACAAGAACTTTTCTCGGTTCTAATTTTTATTATATCAAATAGGTTGTGTTTTAAAACTATTGTATTATAGTATCGTCTATAATATGGTCATAAAATAGGCAAATATATATATATATATATATATATATATATATATATATATATGTATATGAATCCGAAGGTCACACTTCATCCAAATAAGGTAAATTGAGGCATGGAAGAAGACCCATAAACTGAGTAGGAGGCATCAACCCCGCTCTAAGAGTGAAGAATCCCTAGTCGATCATAAATGAATTCATATACATATAGTCTTTTTTATTAATTGTGAAATGAGGTTTTTTTTTTTCTTTTTCTTCTAAATATAAATATTTAAATACATTGAAAAAAAAAATACCTTGAAATAAAAAAATTGTAATACATTAAGAAAATACATTGAAAAAAAAAATTATAATACCTGAAAAAAAAAATCTTTTTATAAATAGATAAATTAAGAAATTATGCCCCGAGATCATGAATTTACAGAGTAACTGATAAAATGTTTCTTTTATACCAAACCAATAAATAACGTAGTAGTGTAATAACGCATTTTAATTGCAAATTGTCCTAATAATTTTTTTTTGCTAAAGATTAATTGTCCCAATATTTAACCCAAATCTTGTAGACCAGACTAGAGACCAAAGAGAATTAATTTACTAGTATTATTCTAGTTAATTCGATTCCACTTTACTACTACTATTTAAGTAGACCAGAGAGCAAAACACCTCTCACTGTTCCCAAAGAGAATCGCTCTCACCACCTTCACCAAAATCTCACTGTTCCCAAAGCGAATCGCTCTCACCACCTTCACGGAAGGTATAAAACCCTAAACGATCATGCTTTCGTAACCCTAAACAACATTTGTTTGTTTCGTGAATCTTCTTTTTGTCGATAATTCAGTGGTCTATAAATTTTATTGGGAATTTTAGAAAGAAATGTCATTATCAATCTAAAATTTTCCGCTCCTTGTAGAACAATTTTCTTTATTGTTGTAGAATGTATATCCTTATTTTTCAAAAAAAAATCAAAAGAAAAAACTAAGGTTCTTAATAAGAAACTCATCTTACACATGTCACTTATTTTTTTTCAAAAAATTTAAATTAATTGAAGTAAATTCGATTGAACATATGTTACTTTATTATTTATATACTCATAACCAATGGAAATGTTCTTAGATTGCACGATTAATCTAGATATATAATGAGAGAGTTTTTTCTCCATCTAGCATATCCACCCAACCATCCACCTAAGCAACAATATTTATTTTACATTTAAATACATTTAAAACATTTATTGAGTGTATATATATGTTACTTATAATTAATAGAAGTTTTACATAACTAAAAATGAATTATGTAAAATAAACGAGATGTTAAAATAATAAGAAAACTATAAAAATATTATTAATATTATTGATATTTCATCAGTTGAATCAAATCCTTTTAACACAAAAATTTGAGTATTGAAAGATAGTAATTAAGAAGAAAATAGTTAGTGATATGTCTTGAAAATCAATTCACAGTCTAATATATACTCCCTCCGTTTCAAAATATAAGACGTTTTAGTCAAAAACACACAGATTAAGAAATATCCACTTTTAAAAAGTTCAACCAATCATGAATGAGACTGCATAATATATATAAATAATCAGAAAATATTTAATTAATATATAATTTGCATAGAAACTTGAAAACGTCTTACATTTTGAAACAAAAATAATACCTCAAAACGTCTTACATTTCGAAAGGGAGGGAGTATTATATATTGAATCAATAGAAGGTGAAAAGAAAGTAGATGTCGAGAGTCAACAAGTGTATCATAGAAGATGACGAAAAAATTGGTAATTAAAAGTTTTTTGAAAATAAATTTCTAAAACTTAGAAAGATAATACATATGACTAAGGTAAAAAAAAATTTGAGATCTCATTCATTGTGTGAAAGAATGAGTTTTTAGAAAATACATGACATACATTATTAAACAAAGTATTAGATTCAAAGTTAGATTTAACCGTTTGGTTGTGTAATCATGAAAAGTTAGATAAGATAGACACATTAATGACTTAGTCGAGAATTCTTTTATAGCACGATGCACTTGCTTCAATGGGTAAAACAAGCTCGATAAAACTGTTCTAGCAACATGATATTATCGATGTACTTTTACACTAAATAATGTTTATAAAATTCCGTATATTCACATTTTATATGGAATAATGTTAAAATGTTAAAATTTGAATGATTTTAATTTATGCTCAAAAAATTATTAATAAAATAGATTTTAAATTAAAATCCCGCGTAATGCGCGGGTAAAAAATCTAGTACTAAGAATTAGCTAGATGAAATATGCGACTGTCCAATTAGATATGACAGTAGTTTCCAAATATGACAGTACTTTCTAACCTCGTTTATTCTTACTCCCAATACACTAGCTTACTAAATTCTTGAACACCGGTAGAAGTAGTCCCACGTTTTAACACACCAACAAATCACATGAAACCCACACACACGATGGAGTCCCAGCGAGGCTTAACACTTTAGGCGCTTGTAAGAAGCAGAGGAAAAAACCATGGAATCCACATCCCAGATATGACAGTAGTTTCCAAATATGACAGTACTTTCTAACCTCGTTTATTCTTACTCCCAATACACAAGCTTACCAAATTCTTGAACACCGGTAGAAGTAGTCCCACGTTTTAGCACACCAACAAATCACCTGAAACCCACACATACGATGGGGTTCCAGCGAGGCTTAACACTTTAGGCGCTTGTAAGAAGAAGAGGAAAAATCAAAAAACCATGGAATCCACATCCCAAAGCTTGCAATAAACAACAAAACTAAGAGAGGATACAAAAATTAAAGCTTCAACCTTTTCTTTTTCGATTAAATTGAAGGTTATGTAGAGAAATCAAAGGCCTTCCTTTTCCTGCTACTATACCCTCTCTCACCGTCTCCGTCAGAATATCCCTAACTTTTGCTTTTATTTTTGAATCTTCTCATGTTTAATTATTTGAAGTATATTTAAAAAAATCGTTCTAACTGCTTCAAATTATGGAAAGATACTTTTTTAAGCAACATACATATTTTTTAATTTCGACATGTAAAACAATAACAAAAAATAATAATTAAATTTTCATTTTCTTCAGTCGTAGTTAATCTCGATTTTTGATCAAATTACTCGCACTCATATTTATCTTTTTGATTCAACTGTTCATAAAATGGATGACAAATTGTACCTTGTTTAATCACATATATGCTATGCATACAAACATTTTTGTTTTCCATCCCAGAATTACGCATATATATTGGATTTGTAACATTTCGATTTACTTAGACAACATTGTTTACACGTAACTCATTTATATAGCTGATAATACTTTGCACACACAAAAAAAAAAAAAAAGAAGAGGCTGATAATACTATATTAGGCTTAGGCTATAGGCATTATGATGTACAATTTATCGATTTGATCCGTTTTATAAAACACAATTCCCATTCATTTTAAATACCCACGTACGTTCATAATCATTGGTTAGTCCGCATTGACTAATGCATGGTTAGTCCGCATTGACTAATGCATAACAAATAGCATCATCAGAAATTGATTTTGTGAAAATACTAGACCATAATTTCACGTACAATTTCAACCCTTCGAAAATTAACATAATAAAAAATGTTTGCTTCTTTGTTTGTTAAGCACACACCATTTGAAACATCGACTGATCAGTTCCAGATACCATCTGCAAGCATAAATGCAAATAAATTTATGGCTTGCGAGTTTAATGTTACAGAATATTTAAGTAGCTCCCTCTCCCTGCAATTAAAGAGGCTCCTGCAAGAGCAATGCAACATGAAGCAATTTATGAGTTTAATGTTACACAGAATAATTGTCTAAGCTACATGAAATATGCAACTTGGATCTTGCGCTTTGATGAATCTGAAACTCCAATATGCGTCATTAGATCCCTATAGATTTGCCATGCAATGGCATCATCCACCACAACACCTTGTGCAACCTCCACTTGCACTAGTTCCAGGCATTTCGATTCCCCAATAATACTCTTCAAGAGTTCCAACTCTTTAGCAGTTCCTCCATAACCAAGAACATGCAACACCTTTACTTGGAACGGACGCATGGTAACGTCGCCTGTGTAACCATCCAAACCCTGGAGAAGCATCAAGAATATGCATGTAAAGGATCAACGACTAAGTCCGTCTCTCTCTAGATATATTCGTTCATGTTTTTTTCGCTAATGATATATAATATACCTGGATGATTAGAGTTTCAAGCTTTGGAGACTGCTCAAGCAGATACGGCAGCAGTGTCCAACCTCGTTTATTGTTACTCCCAAAAGATAAATTAACCAGATTGTTCAACACCGGTAAAAATAGTCCATGTTCAACACATCGAGAAATCACCTTAAACACACACACACACACACAAACATACTTCAAGAATGTCTAAGCTCTTTAACGTTTTTTAAGGATAAACAAATTTTGGGAAAAACTTACATCAGCAGAACCGGGAGATAGATGCAGGGTCTCGATGTTGCTTATCCCTATAATCAGAGCCGTTATATCCGGCTTCTCGATTCTTTCAGAATAACGAAGATCCAGCCTAGCTTCGAGTAGGGACTCCAAGTTAACTTGCGGGTACTCAGCCAAGGCATAATCGGAGTAGTCGAGGGACACAAGACTTGGGGCATCAAATGACATATAACTCATGTTACCAATTCCAAACTCACAATCGTAGTGAACCGATAGTTTCTTGATGGTCCGACTCGCTATGCAGAATGGGAATGCTTCACAGTTCTCGTGGCGTACAACTAACTCCTCTAGCACCGGACAACCAGGAAGAAGTACGTCACACAGATCTCCATAACAAAAAAAGATTGTATCGATGCAGAGACTCTTTAGCGCTGGAAGAGACACATCTGGAGGAAGGTCTCCAAGAGAAATATTTGTTCCCAGTGTCAGCTTAACCAGCGTCTTGCTCTTCCAGAGCTCAGGAGGCAGAAAGACTTCACCGTATTCCATATCTGCGGGCTGTTCCACAACACCGGTTTCAGAATTCAGAACTAATTTATAGAAGGTCCGTATGCTTATGTCCAGCTCCAAAACACTACGTTCCACGGCATTACATATATATCCAGCGGCCCACACAAGCCAACTCGCTGGCCATGTGAATGCCACATCGTAAAGAGAATTTCTTGATAGGAGAAGCGCATTGCAGAGCGAGTGTTCTATCAACGAAATTCCTGAAGCTCTCCCGCATGACATATCCCTCTTGTTGACCCTCTTCAGGTTGCAGCAAGTCAGAATCATCAAAATCAAGATTATGAACTAATCTAAAGACATTCCTCCACTTTTTAGCAAGAAGAGATGTTGAAGCAGCATGTTTTGTAGGAATCAAGGACAAGATTTTGCCATGAACCTCTTCTGGAAGCCAGAAGGATTCGAGCTTTGAGTTAACGCCAGAAAAAAAGCCGATTAATGGCAAAATACAACAGTTTCCATCAAAATCAATCAATCTATAACCAAGTCGTAGCTCAAACGAGGAAACCATGGAATCCACATCCCAAAGCTTGCAATAAACAACAAAACTAAGAGAGGGTACAAAAATTAAAGCTTCAACATTTACTTTATTCGATTGAATTGAAGGTTATGTAGAAAAATCAAAGGCCTTCTTCTTCCTGCTACTATCACCGTCTCCGTCCGAATATCCCTAACTTTTGCTTTTATTTTTGAATCTTCTCAAGTATATTTAAAACTCGGTCTAACTGCTTAAAATTATGGAAATATACTTCTTTAAGCAACATAAAGATTTTTAATTTCGACATTTACAAATATAACAAAAAATAATAATTAATTTCCATTTTCTTCAGACTTAATTAATCTCGATTTTAATCATATTACTCGCACTCGTATTTATCTTTTTGATTCATAAAATGGACGACAAATTGGTTTGTGCATACAAACATTTTTGTTTTCCCTCCCAGAATTACGCATAGACTATTGGATTTACTTAGACAACATTGTTAACACGTAACTCTTTAAATAGCTGATAATACTATATTAGGCAATAGGCATTATGATGTACATTTATCGATTTAATCCGTTTTATAAAAGACATGTCTATTCATTTTGAATTCCCATTCATAATCATTTGGTTATTAACTAATGCATAACAAATAGCATCATCAGAAAATGATTTTGTGAAAAATACTACTAATAGACCATAATTTAACGTATCCCAACCCTCCAGGAATAAAGCCGTAATACATATGGAAAATACGACGTTACTTACAATTTCACAACTAACGAAATGAAGACAAATATTTTGTCATTTGGTCATAGACAACTGTTGGGCCGTTGAAATCCTGCCTCACTTCCTCCGGCATGACTACAATCTGTTGTTGCTGGTTTATTCCGGTACGTCAACTTCACATCTTGAATTCGAATTCCGGTGCACGGCTTCTTAGAGCTACAGTCTAATTTCACTCCGACTTCTGTCGCCGATGTTCCGTGTATATCGAAGAACATTACATCGCTAATTTTTATCCCAGAAACCTATCATAACAAACATATATAAACCAATTTTCGTCAATATATTCAAATTAAGAATAGTTTTGTATGTGATGTTAATATGTTTTGAAAAAAAATGTGAACCTGATTAGGGCAATTTTCGTTGCCAGGACAATAGTTTTGGTCAATAACGATTGGGTTTTGTACGTTGTTCATAACACAATGTTGGAAACGGATATTCTTAGCAAATCCATTACTGGGCCTGGCCCATGACTTTATTCTCACCCCATTCTCTGTTCCTGTAAACGTCGCCGTTTTTACTGTTATGTTTTGTACACCTGCCTCCACACTTTCTTTTCCCAAGCTCCCAATGCTGTAATATATGAAAAGAGAACCAATTACCAAAATATAAACATGTTTGATATGGAGAAAATAGAAGAAATGGCAAAAACCAATTAACAGTATAATAAAATTAAAATACCCAAAAAAGAAAGCACAACTAAGAAACTATTAAGAAATCCATGAAACTGAAAATTAATGGATGGAACAAAACATTATTTTATTGTTGTAGTTGTGTTGATTACTAAATTCATAAACCGTATCAACCCTATAATTCATAAACCAAAGGTGAAAACAATAAAATCTAAAAATAATCGGAACAAAAATGAAGTTATAGAAGTAATTGATTAATACCTGATACCATGGCCAGGACCACAAGCGACGTTCTCGATCCAGAGGCCGTTAGTGCCGGGACCGATGGAGACACAATCATCGCCGGTGGAGATTTTGGAGTTGAGGATGGACACGGTGGATGATGACTGCACGTGGATTCCGTCAGTGTTTGGACTGTTTCCGTCAGCCGAAACTTTGACTCCTTCGAGCTTCACGTTACGGCAGCCGTTAATCGCGACGTGAAACATCTGACTGTTTAATGACGTCAGCCCGGAGATCACCACGTTGCTTGAGCTCTGAAACCCTATGCTCTGTTTGCAATTTGTTGCTCACGTGTCAATTTCATGTACCCGAAAATAATAGTATATAATAAAGTTTATCACTATATCAATGACTCTATGATTGGTACATGTGAATGAGCATTCTACGTTAGTTAACGTAAGAAGTCAACTACACATGATATTTATATTAATCCATACAAATGCATCGCTCCAAAAAAAAGAACTATTTTACTATTTATATGCATGAATGTAACTTGTAACTTATATGTTAGCGGAAAAGTGGAGAAAAAATTACGGAAAATGTATTATTTGGGATCGTGCTAGCGGAATTTGCGGAAGTTCATCAAGAAAACGGCGGATATTCTTTTCAAAATATATAATATTAAGAAAATGCTTTTAAATGATTTCAACAATATAAAGGTTGGAACATAAGCAATAAGACAAAATTGAAGGAATTTATACAAAAAACTTTGATGATCAGAATTTATATGGCAACAGCAATATTAATGTTCATTTTGTAGGTTATCAGTTATCACAATTTAAATTTATAAAGGCATAATTCAAAGATAACATTAAGGCGTTAAAATGAGTAAGTTCCTACCGTGGCGCCACTCGGGCAATTCTTGCCGGACTTTTTGCAAGACCAAAGAGAAGTTCCCTGAGCGTCAAGAACTCCACCGTACACAGAGAGGCCGTCGAGATGCTGGAATAAAATCCAATAATTTTCCTTACCGATGATTCGATAATCCGATGGAGCCACAAGTGTACCTTGGATACGGAACGTGACGGACTTGCGTTTACATTTGGCACCGTCAAAAATAATGCTTCTTAAGAAAAATCGTCCCTTAGGTACCAAAATGGTTACCGGTTTGACCGAGGCGCAGGCTTTGGCCCACACGGCGGTTAAGGCCTTGGTGGAGTCGGTTTTACCGTCGGGTTTGGCTCCGTAAGAGAGGATATTGTAGGTTTGAGCTGAGGACGATGGGATCGAGAGGAGAAAGAGAAGAACTGTGAGAAGTGAAGAAGGCATTGTTTTGAGAGTGAGAGATAGAGGGAGAAGTTGGAAAGTGGTGATGGTGTGGGGGATTTAAAACGGTTTAGTGGAAGGTATATATAGTATTTGCGTATTTATGAAAGGGATTATTTTTGTTGATTAACATATTTCTTTTGTTATTTTCTATATATATTATCATATAAACGAAACCTTAGATGATAAAATTTGATATGAAATTGATTTTCTTAGATGGTTTATTCGAGTGGTTTGTCAATCGATTGAAACCAGTTTTTGTTTTGTCAAATTTCATAATATAACAAGTGGTACTTTTGAGTTTTTAGAAGTCTGTGTTGTGTCTGTTGGTTAAATCGTTTATCATGATTTCTTTATGCTGAAAAAATCAGATTGTTTATTTATTGATTTACTGTGTGACCTTTGACCCAAAAAAAAAAAAAAAAAGATTTACCGTCCCATTACATGAATCTATATATATGTTATAATTTCATATAGTAATTTTATGTAACTTTAGCAAAACCAAAATAGAAAGTTTCTGAATCAAACAAACTTCAACGCGAGAATTTTCACTAGTTGATTTTGTCCGAATGCTTAGGAGTTACGACTTTTAGATTAGAACTCGAATGTGTTCCTACATATAATCATCTATGTTGTATTCAAATATTTGATAACTGAACAAGCAAGTGGAATTGCCAGGGGCAGTGCATGTTGATGGTAGAGAACATAAGATCAATGCATGTGACGACTCAATTGATAGTAACCGATTTTAGCTCTAATTATCAATAAAAACGTTACACGATCCTAATAATTAAAAGCAAGTTAAGGAATTTACGGATCCATGCATATTAAATAAAGTGAGCAATTAAAGAAGAAATAATGTACGGGTCATACGGAACCAAACATGAGTGGGAAACGTGACAAGTGGAGGATAAAACGGAGAAGCAATTGGCCAATAATATCGTAAGAAATTTCGAGGGGGTGATAATCACATTCACATGCATGGCAACAATTCAGAAAAAATGTGATGTTTGTTAAACACAACGCATTTATTGCCGCATGCCGTGTTATTAGGATCACGAAATGTAATTTAAATATCGAATTAAAGTACGCTATGCTGAAATTAAACCATAAGAAGAAGCATGTCCTTGTAATGTTGAGTTCATGTTTCTCCTTTGATTCAAGATTACAAATATATCTCCATCGTCTTTAGACTTTAGCGTTCAGAAAATAACTATTAAGTTAATTTTAGTTGGCTAAACTAATCGATGGCCTAAGGTTAGGTAGAGAGGGTAGAGACTAGATGAGAGACCTCGATCTTAAGTTGATTTTAGTTGGCTAAAAATTATCGGTGGCTTAACGATAGGTAGAGACTAGAAAGACCTACATTGTTGATGGATAAAAAAGAAACTAATATTTTGGGAATTTTTTGTCATAAATTTATAGAAATTTGAAATATAAAATTGACATTACGATATGAAAATAAATGAGCAAATGATAGGATACAAACAATTTTTGTCTAAAAACAAATGAAATTTTATTTAAAAGGTCAGCAAAAGTATAGACCAAAATTCAGACGACTGTTATTTGGTAGTTAGAAATTAAAGTGTATACAGTACTACTCCCTCTGTATTTGAAAAAATGTCGTTTCAACTGTTTTTGGGTGAATTAAGAAAGGGCACAGAATTACAAAACTAACCTTATGAGAAACGATTATTTACAATTATATTTTTGGTATATGTAGTTTTGGTAATTTAGACTGATTAATTATGATCAATTAATTGGGGGTAATTTAGGAAATTTTATGCAAAAGTTGTTAAAATGACAACTAATTAAAAACACAGAAAAAATGCTAGAACGACATTTATTCAAATACGGAGGGAGTATATATTTTGTTAAAAGACCCTATTGGTTTAGCTTCAATTAGAATGCGTTTCTTTACGGCCAAAAAAAAGCCAAACCGGCGGGGCCCATAAGATGACTAATCTCCACCGTCCAACTCACACACCACAAATATTCGTCTCTCACAGTCACACACCAGACCTTTTGGTGCTCTCCCCTATTGTAACTGGTGTACAAATTTCTTGTCAATATTAGTCTTAACAACAAATGATTTAGATTTTGTTTTTAATACTGCACACGAGTTAATGACGGTGTATCAGCCAGTGTAACGAAATTTAACCACAAACTGTCTTAAAAATGATCGAGGGATCCTATAAAGCAAATCAAAAAATTTAGAATGAAAGACAAAGAATAGGTTGTGTATGTGTAAATGACGATTCCTAATTTACAAAGAGGAAGATGAACAAAACAGTAAGAAGACGAAGAAGAGTTTGAAGTGGGAAACTGAAATCAATCAATCGAGGTAGAAGAGAGTAACAATCTTCCGGAGATTTTTGGCTTCTTGACATGTCTCCATGAGAAGCTTACTGTCATGAAACGCAAAGCAGATTATTTGTTGCACTTGTGATATGATGTCTATGTTACAAAGCCTGCAAAAACCAAATCACCATTTTCTCAAGTTTACTTACTGAGAGATACCGTACGTCTCAGAAAATTGATTCTACAATGTTTCACTATATCTCGTAAAGCCATTTTTTTCTCGGTTTTGCTAAAGTGTGTGATAAGTAAGAGTGGTGAGTGACAAACCTGCTGGCTTCTAATAATGGTAAATGGTCGTTGTGAGGCTTTTCTATCACGTTTTGTACCTATTGCAGACATTACAAAAGACACTCAGTTGTATACTACAGCATAGCCAAGAATGGATGATATTCAGATTTAAATATTTAAGACAATGCAGTTGGAGCAAAAGGAAATTTTGAAACTAGTCTCTTACTTTTGACAATAGTTCCTGGCTCTCAGGAGGTTGTTTTTTCAAACTTTGAGGTAAGATAACCGTAAGAAGCTCCGGTCTCTCTGCTCTAAGTGCACCTCTTATAACAGCTGCATTGGTTCCAGCTGCACCTGATGTGTAGATATGGTTTTTCTGCAAGATAAATCACATGGAAGATGGTTATAAGATGTGATTCAGAAATTGTAGTATTGTAGGCAAAATGTCTTACAGTTATAACCATGGCATAGCTAAGAATCTGAATGAGCTCTTGATGCATGAAACCCATATTTCTTGTTCCAAAGAAGCCAATTGTTCTTGGTCCTTGTTGCTGTATAGCCAACAGCTCCTGCCAATTCACATATGGTTACAACCTAAAAGACTAATAAAACATTTGATCTTCCATTGTATTGGCAATGAAAATGAAGTTCAACTTACTTGTATATAATCTACATCAGGGACCGGCTGTAGCTCCGAGACAGCAACTGAACCAGGTCCTTCAACGATAGCCTGAGCTTGTGTTGGAATCCGGAGTCCGGTGGTGGTGTCTTCATCTGATTCAAACCTACAAGTCACATTTTCCTCTTTGTTCATCCAACTATCCACGTCTTCTCGATCTCCCGTTTGTTCAGGAAAGCACTATACAGCAGCACATAGGAACAGAGCCCCTGGGAGTAAATCATTAGTGAAAAACCAAATGCAATTGCTGAGATGCAACAAAGACGAGTTCTGAACACAGATATTGAGATGTTGAGGGCAAACCATAACTTGTACTCATTAAATTTGCTGTTCTTAGAAAACTAAACTAACATTCATTGATGATCAAAAAAGAAACTAGTAACAATTTCAATTGGTAAGATAGAATCTGTAGCACAAACAAAAGGTGTCACAGATTTCTTAATTCCACATGGTAGGTTCAGAGTTAACCAAAGTAGTAGTCTTAATCAATGCAATGAACTGTTTAACCTATACCAATGACTAAGAAGTCTCCAACAAATCAATCTCGAATCAAAAAAAGCAGTAATACAATCAGAATCAGCAATTACCATGGGAATAGAGGGAGAGGAGGATCTGGATCGGCGTCGTCTAACGGAGAAAAGCAGAGAAGGAGAATGAGATTGGGAAGAACACGAAGTAGAGGAAGAGGAACGACGGCGATGGAAATTAGGGTTATCTGATCGGAACGGAGAAGGTAGTAGTGATGTTGTTGTAAGAGGCAACAAGAGCTTCAAAGGTAGAGCCGAACTCATCTCCACAACGACCACGTACGACGGTCTCCGACGATTCAATTCGTTCTGGTAGATGATTTTATGAAGAAGAAGATAAAAAAGACAACGTTGAAATCGGAAGAAGCTAACAAAGGTGAGCTGAGATGGTGGATATATATCTTTACCAGTGACCAAATTAACACAAGAAAATCAAAATTTTCGGTTTAGCTTTGGTTCAGCTTAATAACCGCACATTGATTAGTCAGCTATTGGTCCATTTATGAATGTGGCAAATTATTAAATCCAAAAGACTCCATTCGTCATTTGTATATATATCAATCGAAATAGGCCCACATAAGCCCATTCTTATCCCCCGCAATGGCTTTTTTTCATATTATTAATTATGGGAGACTTATCTAATATAATATCAATTATGAGGGACCATATCACAATTTCTTTCTTTTATCCAAACGATGTCGTGTAACTATTTAAAGATTTTCCCTCTTTTTTCAAGTGTGGCAAAACTTTTCTAACTCCCAAATTCCAAGGAACAATTTTTCCTTTTGGAGAAGAAGACCAATCTCTCTCTCTGTGGATCAGATATTAATATTCTTCTAACAACTAATCGAATCCCTTCCTCCATTTTTACACTATTTCTTTTGTGGACAGCTACGGTTCACTCTGGCATGAACACTTACCGGTTTTCCTCGACCCAACGAAAATCCCCTTGTGCCATCTGGCATTCTTGGTCCCTGTTGCTTCCCCATGCTCACTTGATCTGTCTTGTTGTTCATTGGATTGTTTGAAACATGATGATTCCCACGCCCATAATGATTCTGTCCACGTCCTTGCTCAATTGTTCTCATCACGTCATCTTCTTCCTTTCTTCCTCGTTCTTGAAGAACATGTTTTGGTTCCTTTGTCTAGATGACCAAACACAACAAAAAGCGAGTGGAACATTCGAGTTTAGTGTGAGGCTGGCGAGAACTTGCAAGTTCTGTTTAAATCCCTAAAAAGGTTCATGTACCTCATGCTGCAGCATCAACCGTATCCTAAGACCACTCCAATTTCTTTCTTCATTTAATTCAGCGACCTGCAAAATAATGTATGCCTACAAGTTATCACATTGTCCAAGGAGAAGTAACACTGTTTAGTCTGGGACGAGGCCACAAGAGACTTACTGCTTTCTCTGCCAACTCAACTCTCTCATACTCAACAAAGGCGTGGACCTATTTATACAAACAAGGTAAATAAACATCAATTTTAAATAACAGCAGCACAAAATACAGCATCCCCTTTTTTCAAATCAAAAAACTCAAAAACTAAACCAAAACTGTGAGCATCTTAGTCACCTTGTTACTGAAATCAGTTTTGGCTGATCTAGCTGCTGATGGAGGACCACTGCCAGAGTTTTGTGGCTGGCTGGTCCGAATGTGCTTCACACTGACAAATAAGAGAATAAATTTCAGAGACACTACAAAAATCCTAGCTGATCTAGAACAGAAAAAAGAGTAAAAGTACATTCTATGGTTTAACATCAATAATCAGTACCTTCCAACAGCTGAGAAAATCTTCAACAGATTTTGGTAGCAATGATCCTCAGGTAGATTTTCAGCAACCACTATTCGGGACTAGATATGATAGGTTATTACAAAGTCAGTTCGTAATCTACAAAGTTCAGTTTCTCAAACTTTGAGCTACAAGTTTCGCTAGACCTTTGCAAAGATTATTATCTTTTAATAATGGGGATGTCACATAGTGATGGAAGGAAGATCTAAATATCTAACAGAATGGATGATATGAGCTACCTGTAACTCTTCTAGAGCAGACTCGGTAATGGGATATAAGCGTCTTACTCTCTTCCCATCTTCACTAACAACCTGAGATGTGAGTTAAAAGGTTAGTCGGAGTTATTGACGAATAAAAGATGTGATTTATCCGACAAATTTGGATTGAGTAACCAAGAAGAAACAGTGAACAAAAGAAATTAGATCAACATAAGGGTACCCACAAGCTTTGAGGAGTTTTGTAGCACTGTGGCAAGCTGGGAGTTACTGTTGATGGATGATTTAATTTTGTTGAAAGATGCAACTATATGCATAGGCACTGTGAAAATAGCAACACAAAAAGCCAAGTTTCTGAGAAAACTAAATGGTGACCAGAGATAAGTTCCAGATTGAATCATCCTTGTTGAAGTAGAAACACAGTGGCTAAGACTATTTATCTCTTCATTCATTGACTAATCAAAAGCACAATGGATTACTAATAGTGTTCACTAGGTGAATGGTGTGAGATAAAGAAATAAAAGAACTTTGAGAACACAACTTTGAACGGTTTCAGACATCTTACCATATCCTTGAGGGTCGTTACTGATAAATCCCATCAGAAGATCTGTTGTGGCCAAGTTCAAGTCGCTGAAATAGTATTCGACCTGACAATGATTGAAAGTCTAAAACTTTGAAGCAAAGCAGAGTATTTTTCTAGAAACTTAATGAGCAATGGTTATAAAACGGATATGAAAGCAGTAAAGATCGAAACTTTTTTTTTGTTTTGGTTTTAAAAATTGAAGCTTTTACCTGGTTCACTATCTTCTGGACCGTATCCTCAGGTAAACCACTCTTAGGATCAAAAGAAACAGAAGCTCCAGTTTCGGCTTGATCTTTCTTCTTACGGTCTCTCCTCCGCCGCTCGTGAGGCAGGAATGGGATAGGTCCAGTAATAGGAACATGAAACAGCGGCGGAGGAGGGTGGTGGTACATATGAAGAAACAGAGGAGGAGGCGGAGGTGGGATCATCATCCTCGGCTGAGGCAACGGCGGAGTAGTTCGACCAGGAACGAACTCAGGAGCATTAGCATTGAGGCGACTAGAGGAGAAAGTTCTTAAGAGGGTAGGAGCTGGGGAAGAAGAAGAAGAGTGGGAGTGAGAGGGATCAACGGATTGAGGAGGAGTAGGAGAATCTAGGGTTTGTTGATCAGCCATTGTAGGTGAAGAACGATTTCAAAGAAAGATTGCAATTGATAGATGAAGTAATCCAAAACCAAATTAGGGTTTAGTGGGAAATATGAGTAAGGATGATTGTGGGTTTAAGCAATGAGGGTATATTCCCGGAGAAGGGGAAAGAGCAAAGACACTGTTTACTTGGAGATGGATTCTTGTGTTCGCTTTATTTATAGCCTCCATGTTTTTCTTTTTGTTTTTCATTCCAATATCAATAATTTTGTATCCCACCAAAAAATAAATGTCAATAATTTTGTAAGAAGATAAATAGTGCAAAAAAAAACTAAAAATAGTTTTTAGGTTTTCACTTTCCATGTTATAATATTAACTCTTTTTTTTTTGTCATTTTTTCGTAATTGAGTGATGCAATAAAAAACAAACAAAAAAATCGAAATAAATCTATTGATTTGTGTCCGACGAAAAGTGTTTGTTTTTTCATATAGAGAACAGAAATATCAAATTTTGACTACATGATGTCTTGGTCGAATGACTAGGTTGTCTCAGCTATCATTTGCTAGTAAGACTTTTGTTATAAAAAAAAAAAAGGTGTTTCTTTACTCGACAAATACGAGAGTTTGCATGTAATGTAAGTTATATCTTCGTTTACTTATGTTTGATCTTTATACAAGGTGGCCATTTTTAAAACAGAAAATGGAAACAAGATACGATCTTCTTCACAAAAGTCAGTCATGCCTAATATGTTAGGCGGGTTCACTCGATCTCTACTATGCTAGTGCGAGAGAAGGAGAAAGTATGGGCCGTAACATGTCATCTAAAATGGTCTTACTCAATCTGACATTATTCTATATACGTAAAAGGAAATTTTAATATAGAATTTGTATTAAATTATTACAAATTTGTTCTTTCTTTATTCGATGGCTTTTAAATAGAACCACACTAAAAGCAATTAAATACAATAAAATACTAACACATACGCGTAGACGTAAATTCAACCATTAGTGATATCAGCCAAACAAAAAGAATATATATGAATCAGTTATATTAAAAAAAGAACAGAAAATAAAAAGCATTTATTTTTTTGTCAACAAGTCAACAACCCTGTCTAAAATATAAAAGGAAAAGAAAGATAAGCAAATGAAACTGATGGAAGGTGTGTATTGAGTAATCACCAAACCACTACCAAAACCATAAACCTCCCAACTTCCCCACACAACACATAATAACAAAAACACTTTCTTCTTCTTCCCTTGTTTTTGGTTTTACTATTCTTCTGCTTCTTTCTTCAACAATAACACACACAAATTTAAACATAACCTGAAAAACAAAAAAAAAAGAGGAGCAACCAAAAAAAGAAAAGAATCAATGGATGGTTTGATTCCAATGGCGTTTAAGGCTATGAGGAAAAACCGGACCCGTCGGCGTTATGAGTGTCTCTCTTCCTCCGCCGGCACGACTAAAGATTCCAACGACGACTACGACTTCTTCCCCTTCGCCGCTAAATCCGAAAACGCCGTTGTATCTCGACCCTCATCGTCTTTTGTTCATATGGAGATGAATAACGTTGGTGTTCAACAACGTCACCGCCGTGGATGGTCGGTCGGAGATTTCTCATCCATGTCTTATCGTGAAGGAAGAAGATCTGGTGCTGACGGCGGAGAAACCGGTTTTTCTCCGTCCCGGCGAGGACAGCTTTTGAGGAATAGAAGCCATAGATTGTTCTCTTGTGTCTCAGGTGAATGATTTATTCATCCAAAAAGCTTAAATCTCAGCTCAATACATTTCATTTGCATCTTGTTTTGTGTTAATGTTGATTTTCATTACGAAAGTCTAAACTCTAAAAATTGTTTGGGGGGAAAAATTGCAATTTTTGTACTTATGGGTGATATTTCGATATTGATGTGTAAAGTTTTGGGGTATTAGTAAGACAGTTACAATTATTTGAGGCTCAGAAGATAAAAAGAAAACTTTAGAAGTTCATTATCGAAATAGTTTACTATTATTTTCCAAAAGTCTTCACCTAATTCAGTCGACGACGATGCGCTGTAACGTATTACACGGTGTTAGTTTTTTTTTTTGGTAAGCGCTATGTTTTTTTTTTGGTAAGCTTACACGGTGTTAGTTTGAAACTGCGTAAGAACGTTTTACTAAACTACAAATAACAAAACCTTCTTAATGCATAAATAAATAAGCTTATTTTTATTTCTGATTGTACCCAATAATAAACACCTCAAACTCGATTAATAAAAATATTAAAACTAAGAAAATTCACGGAAAACAAAATCATCTGTAATTAATCAACTGAAACTTTGGAAGATGGCTACTTCTAACGTTCCTTATAAAAAAGGACGAGAATCTTTGCTGTTGTTTATTTTTGACCAACTATGATCCTCTTAAGTACAGTATCTATTAATGTATAAGAACGTTCTTAGCAAATGTTCTCTCTTTGTCAAAGTTGAAGCCATGCATACACAACTCGACCGGTCCAAGGGGGTGATAATGGGGACACTCGACCGGTCTAAGGGGTGATAACCAGTGTTCAAGAAAGCGCTAGGCGCTAAGCGGGCGGTGACCCAATGCCTAGCGCCTAGAACGCCTAATCGGGGCCTAGGCGATTTTTTAGGCGGTTTAGACGTTTATAACATAAAATATTATAAATATGATATTATATATAAAAGTTATATAAAATATCTATATAAAACTAAAAATTATGAAATTATAAACAAAAATTAGATAAAACATTTATTTATATTTATATTAAACAATATATGAATATTTATAACTATATATATAAATAAAACTCTAATTAAAATTGAAAAAATACATTAAACAAGATCTGTGTAATTTTAGGCGGTCAAGGCGGTTATCTAGGCGTCGCATAAGAGCCTAGCGCCTAGTCGGGGCCTAGGCGACCGCCTAGACCGCTTTTTAGAACACTGGTACTGATAACTGATAATGGGGCCAATTCGACCGAGTCAGTAGTCATAGTCCCAATGGTCTCGAAGAAATCCTAAACACTAATAAATCTTGATGGTTTAATGCCGAAACAGTTTATAGAATTAGTCTGAAACTTGGTCTGAATCTGATCTTTTTATAAATTATGCATGAAAACAACCCTCTAGTGGAACCGGAGCAAAAATAAATGCTATGGATTATGGAAGTCAACAACTATATACATCAAAGAAGTAGCTAAACCAGAGCAACTTAGACCTGTTTCGTTGATTTTTGGTCCCATTTCTCCACAACCACAACTTTGGTGTATGTAACTATCCTTAGAGATTATGAGCATTTTAACACACCAAGACTTGTCTATTTTCTTTACACATATCATAATCTTTCTCTACCTAGCACAATACCCATAAACTAAAAAAAAAAACAAATTTTAATTGTAGACTTGCTTTAAACTTCGAGAAACCTATGGCTTAACAGATTCTTAATAATCCAGTGAGCTTCAGAGGTTTTGGGTTTCCTCTCCAAATACAAGACCAAGATTCTTCTTCATCAGCTAAGCTGTTATGACTGCAAAAAAAGAACAAAACCATGTCAGAGAAGTTAAAACTAAGAATCAAATCCCTAAGAAGCTTTTCGATTTGCCAGGTGATGCAAGTACTTGTTGAGCTGCTTTGAGGACAGAAAACAGAACAAATATGGTTACAAAGATGCTAAAAACATGATCAAGATTTCAAGAAGCGATGCAAAACCACGAAAGCGTTTGTTGATGGTCATCTAAACCAATCGATCTATCAACACGATAGGATTATCGATATGTATAGATGTCAATCAACAAACACATTCAAGGGTTGCAAGAGAGAAAAAACCCTATAATGTTTCATGGAAGTTAAAGATGTATGTATAAAAACAAGTTAGGGATTGTGCAAGTACAGACAAGAACATGAATCCAGACAAGAATATTCTATGGATATTCTTAAGCATATGCTTTGGAATAAACCCTTTTCTTCTTAGCTTATTCTAATTTGAGAGGATTCCTACTGGCTAGCATGATGATCTGGGAACCTATAAGTACAAATAAATGAATAACTCGAAACTCGTTTTCGTGGGTCGATTAATCAATGCCTGAAAATGTTGTTAAAATATTACCATTATGGCCTTTTCGATGCAGGAATAGACAACAAGTATCGCAAATTCGAATATAATCTTGAATGGTAAAGAGTAAAGAAATCCTACCACGTCTGTAGAGAACTTCTTCAGCTTCATCATTAGAGAGTAACACCTCTCCCCAGATACCAAAAACAGAGTAAACACTTTAAATTTGGTTTCATAGCCTCTTTAAAAAATCAAAATTGTACCCACGAACGTTAACCTCCTAAAGATGATATAAATTCATCACCTTAATTAAAAACTCATCAGACACAAACAAATAAAAGGAAATAGAAAAAGGAATCAAAGGAAATCTTTATGTGACCGTTAATTGTGATTACAGAGAAAGGAAATCATTATGTGACCGTTAAGGATTGTGATTATTAGTTTCCTTTTCTTTTTGGACCTCTTTTGCTTATAAATAAATACTCTCTCTCAACGCTAATTCTTATTCTTCCCTGTGAGAGAAATCAAAGCTTCTTCTTCTTCTTCTTCTTCTCGAGCGAAAGTCTTAATACAGAGACTCTGTGAATTTCCTTTTTCTTTTGAACCTCTTTGCTTGTAAACACTCTCTCTCTCTCTCTCTCTCTCTCACGCATTCTCTTAACGCTTCTTCTAATTCTTCCTTGACAGAAAAAAATCAAAACTCTCTATTTCTCGCTTCTTCTTCTTCTCGAGCGAAGTCTTTATACAGATGATGATGATCTCAAGTAGACATTGATATCCGCAGTCTCTCAACGCTGATGATGATCCCAAGTAGACATTGATGACGTAAAATCCGATATATGATGATCTCTGCATATATATATATACATCGTTTCATTGATTGAATGATATGATCTCCATCAATCCTCTGTCGTCTTCTCCCTAAATCAAAATCGATTTCAGTTCGCCGGATTATGACCTTAATAGCAAGTGAAGGCTTGAAGAAGAAACGAAGAAGAAACGAAGAAGATGAAGATCTTTCTGTTATTCTTCTTAATGATTTGTTGCAACGATACATTCTATTTATACTAGAATGTTCTGGTTTAACCAAGGGTAATCTAACATTTGATTCCCGGTTTACATAAACCAATAGACCTAGCCACCGAGCCGCTTTCACCGGAGACTACGAGGAACAAAGAGGATATTGAAGAGAATTGGTGATATGTCAAATTTCAGAACAACCACATGTCGCCTGACGATATCTCCAGGTACTTTCTTACCTTTTTTCTCTCTTTTTTTTTTTTTTTTAAGTTTTTGACTTTCTGATTTTTCTGATTTAAAATTAATTAGAAAGGTTTTTCAAATATTTTAGATAAAACAGTTAAAGTTTAAGAAAATAAGTTTAAACTTTAAGAAAACTAAAATAAGTATAAAGGTTTAAACTTGAAGAAAACACTTAAACACTTAAACACTTAAACCAAAACAATGTTAATTTTACTATTAATTTTAAAACATTAGTTTAAGTGTTAAATTTTAAAAACGTTGAAAACAAACCGCGCCTAGGCATCCTGTCCTTAGTTGGTCCGTAAGCTTTGGTGTTCGAAGTTCGGCATGTTTTCACGTAATATAAATTTAACACTTAAACTCATTTTTAAATATTTATAATGATTTTTACTAAATTTTAAAACAAATTTAACACTTAAAACCTTAAGAAAACTAAAATAAGTATAAAGGTTAAAACTTTAAGAAAACACTTAAACACTTAAACCAAAACTATGTTAATTTTACTATTAATTTTTAAAAATTAGTTCAAGTGTTAAATTTTTATATTTTAGATAAAACACTTAAACTTTAAGAAAATAAGTTTAAACTTTAAGAAAACTAAAATAAGTATAAAGGTTTAAACTTTAAGAAAACACTTAAACATTTAAACCAAAACTATGTTAATTTTACTATTAATTTTAAAAATTAGTTTAAGTGTTAAATTTTTAGATATTTTAGATAAAACACTTAAACTTTAAAAAAACTTTAAGAAAACTAAAATAAGTATAAAAGTTTAAACTTTAAGAAAAAACTTAAACACTTAAACACTTAAACCAAAACTATGTTAATTTTACTATTAATTAGTTTAAGTGTTAAATTTTAAGAAAACACTTAAACACTTAAACCAAAACTATGTTAATTTTACTATTAATTTTTAAAAATTAGTTCAAGTGTTAAATTTTTAGATATTTTAGATAAAACACTTAAACTTTTAGAAAATAAGTTTAAACTTTAAGAAAACTAAAATAAGTATAAAGGTTTAAACTTTAAGAAAACACTTAAACACTTAAACCAAAACTATGTTAATTTTACTATTAATTTTAAAAATTAGTTTAAGTGTTAAATTTTTAGATATTTTAGATAAAACACTTAAACTTTAAAAAAACTTTAAGAAAACTAAAATAAGTATAAAAGTTTAAACTTTAAGAAAACACTTAAACCAAAACTATGCTAATTTTACTATTAATTCGTTTAAGTGTTAAATTTTTAGATATTTTAGATCTTAAACTTTAAGAAAATAAGTTTAAACTTTAAGAAAACTAAAAATTAGTTTAAGCAATAAATTTTAAAAACATCAAAAACTAACCGCGCCTAAGCATCCTGTCTTTAGTTGGTCCGTAAGCTTTGGTGTTCGAAGTTCGGCATGTTTTCACATAATATAGACTAGGGGAGGTCCCGCGCCCAGCGCGGGGTTGTATGTTGATTAAGACCAGAATTAATAATTAATATTTAGGGTTATCAAGTTAGGGATATTTATTGAATTAATTTTGTCAAGAGTCTAATTTTTATAACGACATTAATATAGAATTATGGTAAAACGCTATAACTTTTGATATATATTATTAGTAATCAACAATTAATAGTGTTTTTGAATCACAAACAATTATTAGTGTTTATATCTTGATATATATAATAGAATTAAATATAAAAAATCTATATATTTAAACCACAATATATTAGCAACGCCCCGACTGCCATTGTCCATGGGTTCCCACGTCCAGTCTCGGTCTTTAGGCCCATCTTCTTTGTTTTGTCGTACTCTTGATTTTATGACATATTCATGCTTACTCGTTTCTTTCATATTAGCAACGCCCCGACCGCCACTGTCCGTGGGCTCCCCACGTCCAGTTTCGGTCTTTAGGCCCATCTTCTTTGTTTTGTCGTACTCTTGATTTTATGACATATTCATGCTTACTCGTTTCTTTCATATTTGTAATGCCACGACCGCCACTGTCTGTGGGTTCCCACGTCCAGTTTCGTTCTTTGAGCACATCTTCTTGGTTTTGTAGTACTCTTGGTTTTATGACATATTCACGCTTCCTCGTTTCTTTCATATTTGTAACGCTCCGACCGCCACTGTCCGTGGGTTCCCCACGTCCAGTTTCGGACTTTAATTTGGGCCCATCTTCCTGGTTTTTGTTGTATTCTTGATTTTATGACATATTCATGCTTTTAGATTGTATGTCACTGGAGTTTTTCGTAGTTGGAAACAAATAATTGAAAAATATAATCTCTTACCATATCTCTTACCTATCAAGTAAGTCATCTTGCTCTTTGAAGTAGTTATGGACGTAAAATTTCAATGGTATAGAAACAGGCATCTCCTTTGTATATATCGTGTCATATTTATCGTCCCTATTGTAGTATCTTTGTCTCTACCTTTGCCATTGGTCGCTGCGTAACCCTTCAGTTGATCTCTTGTTTATAAAACCCATATAAAAAGTTGTAAGAGAAATATCATTTTCTTAACTGTATCGTATATGTATTTGTAGTATATTGATCTGAGATTGCAAAGATGTATGCCTATCAAGAAGCTCTTAGCAAAGTAAACACTGAAGATAGGTACTAAAAATGAGAGGGTTACAGAGAGCAAGTATCTATCCCTTAGAAACCACTATGTGCAACTGAGAATAATTCATATATGTACATACATACACATGTATACAACGTATTGAAGCTTTTAAATTTAAATATCGAATGCTACAAAACTGGAAAATTGCTTGTGGAGAAAGCAATATGAACATGGCCACATATATAACAAATAACCGATTATGCTTTTCGTAGATCATTCTCTTTCAAACCAAAAGTTTTACCTAAACAACATATCAAGTGACTCACAAGAGATACATAAGAGCCATATCCTAAAAATATCCGGCAAAGCAAAAACGCTCCAGGTTCGAGAAGGAAGTCATTGGAAAATTTGAGTATATACCAAACTGGAGAGTAATTCGGCTACAAAGAGAGATGTGTTGGCTTTGAAGAAAAAGCTATGTGATGCTCTACCTTTTATTTATGAATTTTATGCTATGAATATATGTTTTTGTTAGGGTTCAACTTCAGTCTCCGGATTAGAGACTTATATTCATCCGACAAACAATTCGATGTCACAATCAACGCTACAAAATTGGTGGGTTCTCTCTATTAACAAACAAAAAAAAATTCTGGGGTATATATATTTTTTTTGTTTTGTTAGATCCATACGACGAAGAACATGACGAAGAACACCAAAAATTCTCATCAATCCGGTACGTTTGATCTTATTTTTATTAGTTTAACAATTACGGTTATGTCTGAATCTGAAATAACCATGGCTCCAGACTCCTTCACACCATGGCCACATATCACCGGAGTGGAGACGATTTCAAATTCGGAGCTTCTCTTCGCATATAAAATCATACATATGGTCTCTTTGTTTCGGGTTCCCTCTACAATAATTAGTACATATTTCAAAACTGAGCTACAAAAGAGCACATTGGATTTTGGTAAACATCAAGATTGCTTCCTACCTTCCAAGAAACATGATAGACTAATTCACATCCAAGACCAAACATTAGCCACATAAAGCCTGAATCAAATTAAACGATCTTAGGATGCTCTTCATAATCCGTAAGTTAAAGAGACTTGCATTAATATCGCAAATTAGACTCTAGAGGTCCACAATGGTTAATCAGAGTGTATCAAAGACGACGAATAAAGCATGAATTAGAATATCAGCAGAGGAAGCACACAAATATTCAATAAACGTAATCAATCACTGAGAATAGCATGGACCCAACTTTTAAAAGATTCATAAAAAAGGAAGATTTTTCCTATGCAACAATATTCAAACAATGAGAAGATCAATGATTGATGACTAACCATACAACCGAAGCAAAGCCATAAACAGAAACGAAAGTACTAAAGAGCCACAACAGCAGTGATACGACATTTGTTTCCTCGCACTGGAAACAATGACGTGCTTCCATAAATCCAATCTAGTTTTTATGGAAAACAAACCTGCATTCATAATAAACACTACTATTAATTATTATTTTTTATGCAAGAATTAAATGGCAGTATAAAAAATTCAATGGTTAGTGCCAAAAAAAAAAAGCAAGGATTAGTTATGATATCAAATCAAGATTAAATATCAAGCAAGGTATTTACATAAAATTAAGGCAGTGGAGGATCTAAGAATTTTTTATATGACAATATCTACAACTAAACAAAGAAAATTTATATATTTTTAAAACAGAATCATTATTTGTTTTTTGGTAAGATTAAAACCGAATCATTATCATATTAGTAAAATTATCATTTATTTATTATTATCCACGTTAATTTAAAAGTTTAAGAGAATATCTGCTTTTTTCTCATAAAAGGATGGAATAATAACATAACTCTTTTAGATTTATAACTATATTTGACATTATCATATTAAATCAATTAAGATAAATATATTTCTTTTTGAAAAATATAAATAAAATGATAATATAATTATTATAGATTTACAATTATATTATTATCCATGTCAAAATTTTAAAACATTTTACTTTTTTCTCACATAGGAAGATAGAACAATACGTAACAGTTTAAGATTTACAACATAAAAATAATATCAGAATTGGAACGCCAAATCATAATCAACACAATTAACACAACTCTAATGGGAAATTAGAGTTATCTTGTGATTAAAATACTAAACAAACAAAACTAACCGAAACAAAACAAAAGTCTTCCTTTCAAAATCATTAACGTGACGGATTGCTGACTGATTAAGTTGAAGTTTTAGGCATTTAAAGATCTAGAAAGATGATTAAGGTTAAACATTTTTATTTATTTTAAACAACGTTTGAATGTTGACAAAAAAAGAAGAAGAGAGTGTTGGGACCATCGGGAGAGACAACGTTGAGCAGCTGCGAAAGAAGCCAACGTTGTCTATTATGTTCCTCACAGTGTTTGATTTGACTTTTGATGACATTACACTCCTGTCCACTTGTTGTCTCGAAAGTTCATGCAATGGAAAATTATTAAACAAAACAATTTACTTTTATGTATAAATCCTAGGGAAGAACCGATCAAGCTAAGATCAATGGTTGTGGTTTTAGTACCGTATACTTCTCAAATATACTCGTTGAATAACGGAAATCCGCAAGACGGGGAGGAGACGAAGTCAACCTAGCTGGCAAAGGAGCTAACCCAGCTCCTTTGGTCTTATTTATGGTCATATGTATTTAGCAAAATATGGTATACAAACCGAACCAATCAACAACAAAACCTGGTTTTAAATTGTTGTATATTTCTCAAAAGTCAAAACCCATAATAACCAATGGAACAGAAGAAGCTAATGCAGAGCATACTTACGATTGGAGTAAAGAGTGATGCAAGCTTCCATTGGCACACCCGAAAACGCATCAGAGCATGGAAAGAAACCTAAAAACCAATAAATTAAACAATAATTAAATCTTAGTGCATGGAAAACGAATCCTATACATACCAAAGTCCGAATCTCAATGCCTTAGAATGACCTCGATACCAAAAACTTTAAGTTACTACTTCCATATATGTAATATTTTAGTTTAGGGAGAGAGATTGGCAACGAAGAGTAATTCCTGAATTTAACAGCCAAGTTTGTTATCCCTAATCTAAAGAGAGGAATACTTAAATTGTATTAACGACAAAAATTAGCCTCCTCTGAAGATTCATCCCTGAAATAAGTCATCTTTCTGACTTTGTGGCAACTATGTTATCAAAAGTTGAGTGTTTCTTCTGAAAAAAGACATATTTGAAAATAATAAGAACATGTACCTCAACAAAATCGGGAGGTACCTCATATTTTTACAACAAAAAGAAACATACCAAACCATCGATGATTACCTTCTCAAAAGTTGAAACCAAACTTTTTGATTATAAAAATTGATTAGTGGTGAAAATAGTGAAACCATAAATACAAAAAAAAAAAAAATCAAATTTGTACATATAAACTATAAGATCACCTGTTTATTCATTGAATTAGGTCCAAATTTTCCATACACCAGTTCACATCGTCCCCTCCATACATCCACCCTACAATAAAAAGAAAAATTAAAATTAGGTAGAAGCAAAAAAAAGTTTGAAAAAAAAGAACAAAAAAAACAAGGGTTAGTTATGATCTGAAATTGAATACCATGAGCAAGGTATTTATATTGAATAGGAGGCGGTGCATGATTTAGGGTTTCTAAATTTTTCGACGATAAATACAAAAAAAGAAAAGAAAATTTACATATTTTAATAAGCAAATCACTATCATAATAATAAATATTTGTAAAACTGTCATTTATTCATTGTTATCCATGTTTATTTAAAATAATATTTACTTTTTTCCGTAAAAATATGGAATAATAACAACTATTTTAGATTTACTACTATATCTGATACTATCTTATAAAATATATTAAAATTTAAGGGAAAATTCCTTTCTGTTTCAAAAATAAGGCGGAACAATAATATAATTTTTGATTTACAATAGATAGACATGCATGGTATCCATATGCGTCATGTCACGCTGATCCATATTTTTTTCCAAAACTCGATCTAATTGCTATTATGTGCAAAAATCACCGCCGATCACGTTCATGTTCACGTTAGCACTCCATACCTTAATTCACATGTAAACCTCTCTGCCTATCTCTGACTTCAGCTCTCTCATCTTCGAGTCTCCCCAAGAAAGTTTTGACACCACACCAACATTTCATTCGTCAAAATTAAATCGAGTTTGCACAAGGTTACAACCGATTAATAGGTGGTCTTCTACCTTCTATTTACGATTTTATGCTATGAATATATGTTTTTGTCAGGGTTCAAGTCAATCTCCGGATTAGAGACTTATAATCATCCGACGAACAATACGATGGCGTGATAACCGTTTCTAAATTGGTGGGTTCTCTTTCATTGATCTACATATTATTTTTTTTGTTCGTTTTTTTTTCCAAATATTTAGATTGAAACGACGACGAACACGATGATCATACCAAAAATTTCATCTATTCCGGTACGTTTGATCTTTATTTTAATTAGTTTAACAATTAATAGCCGTTTACGATTAATTTCGGATATCTAAATCTTATTAATTTGAGTAAAGTTAGAATAATATTCTTTTATGTTTATATTAATGCTCCGATTAATAATTTTCGGATATTTGACATTATCATCTTAAATATATCAATATTATAATAAATATTTTCCTTTTCCGATTTTTTTTTTTTTTGGTATAATTCCTTTTCCGATAAATTATGAAACAGATCTGTTTACACAAAAGGTAAAAAAGAAAAAAAAAAAAAAAAAAAAAAACCCATCAACCGTCTCCATTCACACGTTTCTTCATTATGATCACGAATTCACGTTCATGGAAGCTTCATCATACATTAACACTTACAAGTTTCTTCGTCGAGTTTTTATCCAAGGTTTCTTCGTCAACTCTGTATCCAAGGTAATAAATATTTGTTCTTTTCATTGGTTAGAATTATAGGGTGCAGGATAGTATTGACGTCTTAAAGACATAACATGGGCAAGATACTATGAGAAGCTTGACTATTCTGCTTCGACAGATCAACAGGTGAAATTCTATCACTAAATTATTAGATCTCTGTTATTGCTATGAATATATGCTTTATGTTAGGATTTCAAGTTTTGCCTTCGTTTAGAAGAATTATATTCACACGACGAAGAACACGATGAATTCAATTGAAGCTTCCTAACTGGTACTTCGTTGTTCCTTTTTTTTTTTTTTTGGTTAATTATCATGTTTATTGTTTCCAAAATTATTTTTTCCTGGTTAATACCGAAATTCAATTTAATTTTTCCAAAATTAATTAGATTTCATTAAGGGTAATTAAGTAATTACGTAAAATCAAGGACTCAACAAGAGCCGAGAGTCCGACACGTCAGCAAAAACACTTCTCAAATATTGTTATATATAGATTTAATACTTCAACTCATTTTTAAAATTTAATTATGATTTCCACTAAAACCTAAAACAAATTTAACACTTAAACTATAAGAAAATAATATTTTTAACCAAAACCATGTTAATTTCACTATTAATTTTAAAAAATTAAGTGTAAAATTTTAAAAATGTCGAAAACTAACCGCGCCTAGGCATCTTGTCCTTAGTTGGTCCGTATAAGCTTTGGTGTTCGAAGTTCTGCATATTTTCACGTATAGATTTAACACTTAAAATCATTTTTAAATTAATAATAATTTTTATTGAAATTTAAAACAAATTTAACACTTAAACTTTAAGAAAATAATGCTTTTAACTAAAATCATTTTAATTTCACTATTACTTTTTCAAAATTAGTTCAAGTGTTAAATTTTAAAAACGTCGAAAACTAATCTAGGCATCATGTTTTCACACAATATACATTTAACAATTAGACTCATTTTTAAAACCTAGTAATGATTTTTTACTAAATTCTAAGACAAGTTTAATACTTAAACCACTTAACTTTAAATACGTGAAAACAAACCGGATTTAGCATCCCGTTCTTTTTGTCCGTAAGTTTTGTGTGATGTCATAAATCCTACCCGTTTTCACTTATTTAAATTTAACAATTAAGCTTTTTTACAAATATTATTTTAACTAAATTGTTTTTATTTTTAAATATACAAACAATTTTTATAAATAAATGTTTTCAAACTTATGTGTTAAGTTGAAATACGTAAAACAAACCGGATTTAGTATCCCATCCTTTTGGTCCGTAAGTCTTGTGTTGTCACAAATTCAATAAATTTTTACGTATTTTAAATTTAACACTTAAGGTTTTTCACAGATAATTTTTTAAGTAAAATTTGTGATTTTAAAATTAAAATGAATTACTATTCAAATTTTTTATTAAATGTTTCAAATTCAAGTGTTAGATTTAAATACGTGAAAACAAACCGGAATTAGTATCCCGTCCTTTTTGTCCGTAAGTTTTGTGGTGTCATATATTCAATAAATTCAACACGCTTTCACGTATTTTAAATTTAACATTTAAGGTTTTTGACTAATAAAATATTTTTAGTAATATTTTTTTATTTTTAACTAAAATTTAATTATGATACAAATAATTTTGTTAAATGTTTTCAATCTTAAGTGTTAGATTTAAATACATGAAAACAAACCGGATTTAACATCTCGTCCTTTTGATCCGTAAATATTGTGGTGTAATTATTTCAACATGTTTTTTACGTATTTTAAATTTAACATTTTGTTATTTGTTAAAGTGTTTGACAATTAATGTTTTAAGTAAATTTTTTTAATTTTTAACTTAATATTTTTGATGATAAAAAAAAACTTAATATTTTTGATTATACAATTTTTCATTATCTATAAAATCTAGGTTTTAAATTTCAATACGTTGAAAACAAACCGGATTTAGCATCCCGCCCTTTAGGTGTCATAAGTTCAACATGTTTTCACGTATATTAAATTTAACACTTAGTTAGGTTTTAAGGATTTTCACGAATAATGTTTTATAACAAAATTGTTTTGATTTTTAACTAAGTATTTTTGATTATACAAATTGTTTTATAATAAAAATCTAAATTTAAATATGTTGAAAACCTAGGAAGCACGGAAGCTTCGTCCGAGGTCCACTTCCCGCTTCGGAATCTTAGTCGGAATCGGAAGATTTCGGAAGCTTTCGGAATCCCGCTTTCAAGAAACGTGAGTTTGATGATGTTTTATCGGTAAAAAAAATTTAAAACAATTTTATTTGATGAAATTAGTAAAATGAGAATGAAGATAATGATCTTAAATTTATGACTTTGAACTATTTGACTTTTCTTTATTGTAAACATACACTATTTGATTTTTAAATATAGTTCAGGTATTTAAAATTTATGTATTAGATTTGTGTGTTAATTATAATTCTTGTTTTCCCTCATGTTAATTATAATTTTTATAGGAGATAATGTTTAATTTTTATTATATATGTATGTGTGTATATATAGATATATAAAATATTAATATTAATTTTTATATACGCTTCCAACACGTACCCACTTTCTATAATTTCTATAAAAATCGTTTCCACGTTTCTAAACGCTTCGCTTCCGCGTAGCCGCTTCTGATTCCATGCAACCTAGTTGAAAACAAACCGAACTTTAGGTCTGTTCTTTTGGTCCATAAATTTTGATGTCATAAATTTATCATGCTTTCCACGTATATTAAAAATTTAACACTTAGTTATTGTTTTGATTTTTTACTAAATATCTTTGACTATACAAATATTTTTTTCTTTTAAAAATCTAATTGTTAAATTTAAATACGCTAAAATTAAAGCAGACTTAACATCTCATTCTTTTAGTTGGCATATTTTGGTGTCATAAGTTCTAACATGTTTTGAGATAAGAGAGTATAGTCATGTGACAAGACAGGGATCAGATGCTTACGCACACTGCTCGAAACTCTCCCACTCCTCGGTGATTATGTCTAAAAGGCATCTCGTACTTTGAGAACTTGGAAGATTGGTGGTCTTTGCATATGCAGCACTCTGGAAAACAGAATTAGGGATTTGGGATTGTGGAGATAACAAGAGCTGGGTTTAACATGGTGAGGCTCTGTTTTTCGATCAAAGCTAAAAACGTTCTTCTCTTAGAGAAATGATGCCGAAGAAAAATGACGACTATGATCGAAAAGAAATGACAGTTTTTGCATTCGGAAAGAGAAACAGAGAAGCCATAAAAGACGAAACCTTACAAAGAAATGAAGAACCCCAACACATTAACTTGGCACACATTTTTTATATAGTGTTTAACAATGCAAGCGCATGTTTTGGTTCTGTCAATGCCAAGTAAAACCAACAATAACTAGTTGAATACTATGGTAGTTTCAGAAAGCTAAACAACAAAATTCAGAGCTGACTTTTGCTTTGGTATATTGTCTTGTAACACTCTTCTACCTTCAACACCTGGTCAATGCCTCTGAAACTTCTAATTGGAAATCGTCTCAGCTTTGTTCAACGCATGTTTCCCTCTCTCAAGACATCAATCATGTTATAGATCCGCTTCTCTGCTTTCGACCGGATCTACACAATTCATGAATGTGTCTTTAGCAAATCAGATTAAGAAACGCAATATCCAATTCATTGAAAATTTGAATCTTTTGAGACAGTTTCCAGAAGAAGAAGATGTCTAACCTTTTTGGCAAGGAAAAGCACTGCATCGACAGTGCCCTCAGCATATATTGATCTTCCGCAAACATTATGCTGGAACTCAAAGGACACACTACAAAAAAAACAAAAGATGTTTTTGATGTTGCAGACAATGAAACAAATCAGTTCCCAGCAATTAAAGAGGACTACTAAAACAGAATCAATGAAAGTCTAAATCTTGCATTACGTTTTATCTGGTGATGTCAAGTGATAAAGATGGAAAGCATGACCCGAGACATGCTCCTCCGGAACACCCACCACCTCAATCTGCTGCTTAGGATCTCGAATTAATTGTATCTGGTTTCAAAAGTAAGCAAACGGTCTTACTGATGATGATGTTACTTGAGAACGATAGTTTTAAAAAACAAAGTACGATATAGACACCTGGTCCATGTCGTAAGACACCCCCAATTTCTGAAAGCAAGAAATTACAGCTTTTGCAGTTCCAGATGCATCCAATTTGCTAGCTTGATGAGACTCCATCACCTAGAAAGATTACAGCCAATCAGCCGTACTATGATACAACCTATAAATTCCACTTCAATGAATATCTCAAAGAAAAAGAAGCACCTCTAAGGAATAACCAGCAAATGCACCAGGAAACTGCTCAGACATGATCTCCATGGCTGCAAGAAACGCAACAACCTAGTGGACAGAGAAAAGATATTATGGGTCACAAGGATGAGAGTTAACAGACATAATTTATAGCTTCTATGACACATTGAGTATTAAGTGAGCACCTGTTTACCCATCTGTGGGGAGATCACAGCATAAATCTTCGATTCCTCTACAGTTTTATACAATCTTGTCCTGTCTCCTCCAGTTGTTCCCATGACAAAGGGAACTCCTACTTTGCCATACAGCTCTGCATTATCTACATTTTGCCAAAAAAAAAAAAAACCACCTTTTAAATCAACTAACTGCAGATAAACAGTTTTTAAACCAGCTGGTGTTATAGCATTCACATAAATCGGATTCACTTAGGAGTGAAAGATAAAATCATCCAACAGATTCTATGCACAATTTAATCATAATGGTGTTACAAAATGCACATTCTAAGACACAGGATTGTACCATTTACTGCAGAGGGAATTGTGTAGTCCACAACAATTAGTTCAGGATACTTCTCAAACACCGAAGATAGAACCTTTTCTCTTTCAGTAGGACCATGGACAAGAATCTCCTTTCCACAGACCTCAACTCTTTGACCAGCCTCTTCAGCAGAACCAAATGATGTAGGAACAATATTCACTCCAGCAGAATCTGCCGCTTTGATGACAGCTTTCCCCATTTTGCCACTGCATCCATTCACCTAAGGTATAAAGAGAGTGAATGAATGGCTTATAACTTGATCCTACAATTACACTCATACTCGCTTCAAAAACTGTAACTTGACCCTAAAAGATTGCTTGTGCTAGGGAAAAAAAAAAAAAAAAAGGTAACAGCTTTCTAACTATGAATTTCCGGAAAATCACACAAACACATCAATGCAAATGCTTGATCTCACAAGTCAAGAGTGTTTGGGAAATAATTAGATACCATGATGGATATGCCGTTACCAGGCGCTACGGACTTGCCGGCTTCCTCTAAAGTCTCCGACTTTGCCATTGACAAAACCACCGTCGAACAGAGTTTCACATTGCCCATGAAACCAACACGGCCTTTGACGCCGAGTGGAGCCATTTGATTCGTTCTAGAAGTAAACGAGAAATTGAGATTTTCAGGACGGTGAAGAAACACATTGGATGCCGCCATTAGCCTGTGATCAAATCCCAGACAAGAACCAAAAAAAAATGACAACTTTAAAGATCAATTCATCAAACCAATTTCAGAAAAGTGTGTAACCAGTTTAGAGCCGGTACCCATTCGCCGCCATTTTTGTTTTCCAATTGGTCCGAGTTTGCTGTAGAAGAACGAGTTCGGAGTTTAAGTTCAAACCTTGTCTGGAAAATTCGAACCGGCGAACGCCGAACGGTAGGATTCTAGGGTTTTAGACATTTCACCTTTACGTTAGATCCAAAGCTTCTGGTTAAGGTTGTGGTGTTTCAACCGAAACCGGAAAGGTTACTAAAGTTGAAAACCGGAATTTCTCTTCTGGTCAGACCGGAATTTCTCTTTAATTAATTTATCAAAACCGGAGTTTCTCTATTTTTTCCTAATTTATGGTCAGCGTCAGGATTTAACTTTAATTAAGGGTCATGAATCATCTTTCTAGACTCTTTCTGACAAAGAAAATGTACGTAAACATTGTTGTTGTTTTGTTGGAGCTAGCTACAAGTATAAAATTGAATTTGAACCATAATATTTGGTATTTTTGGATCAATGCAATGAACCCAATGACCGACCTCACGGAAGCAGCAGATACATTGTTTTTTCTCATCATTCGTTTAATTTCCCTTTCAATCTGTGATTCTTAATTAATTAAAATTGTTAAAAAAGTTAAAACCCATAAAAGTATACCTATTCTTGTCTTTGTCACAAAGATATAAAAATATACTTTTTTTTATCCTTAATCATGATACTCTGAACCTAATCATACTCCAAAATTTTGGAAACCAAATTACGAACACTTTTCAAATAACTTGTTTCATGATAGCATCACTCCTGAAAACGACCATTAATCTCTAATAGACCAACCACATAAATGCTCCAAGCTTAATTAGAGATGCTTGTCGGGGAGAGACGATCTTAATCTTAAAATATTTTGGGTAAAATTTCCACAAGAACAAAATTATTTGTTTTTTTTTTGGTTTTTAAAGCAAACAAAAAAAGATTAAAGAGTCGTACGAGGAATATTAATTAGGCAAGTTGGTTTGGTCGAGACTCGAGAGATAATGCATTGAATCAAAGAGATAGAGCCACGTGACGTTTACATGTGCGTGTGCCGTTCGATCCTCAGTGTCTCATCGAGCGGCTTTCTCCTTATAAATCAACAAAATTGTACTAGTAATCTTTTTCACAGATTACACTTTAGTACTATAATGGAAGAGCATTATTAATCTTTAAAAAAGCTGACCAATACAAAAAAATCTTTAAAAATTATCGGACGTGATGAAACTGAGCATATGGACCTTGTTATTGAGGTTATTGTAATGCATCAAATGTCTAAGAATTAGACCAAAACATATGTCTACGCATATTGACTGTCGAAAATCAATTAAATTAGAAGTAGGACATAGGAAAAGAAACAATATTTAAGATATACTTTTATTTTTTGATTTCTTGAACTTTGATACAGGTCCACTGGACACCAATCTAAAGGTGTGCGGTGTCCAAGGCAATAATCATGCATGGGTTGCCATCTATACACATCTACATCTTCACTTTCCACCATTATTTACTTATTTATTAGTCTTTCAATAACTAAAAACATACAAGTATGAGATGTTTACTCTTAATATACCTAACCAATCCAAGAACCAACACGCAATTGAACTGAATTTAAAATTGATAAATTGTTTTGTTTCCAAAGAAAATTGAAGTAAAACAAATAAACTTAAAACCGCACCAAATAAGTTCTGGTTACTAGTGTATACGTTCAGTGAACATTTTTATGAACCCATATTATAAATAAAAATATTCCCTTGATCGTAGAGACAAACACTAAACACAAATAAATTGTTTTTTTTTTTTATTTGAGCTTATACGCTGAGAAGATCCATTTTCTTTCTCTCTTTTTTTTTTTTGGTCAACGATCGAGGAGATACATTTTCACATCCCTAAAGATACGATTTTCGTATCTATAGTGTAGGTCTAGAAAATAGAAACTAGCGGATCATTCGATATAAACTTTCTAAATTATTAATTTAGGGTTTGTCATCCATGCAAAAAACTTTGTTGGTACACGTCAATAAAGAGTTTAATATTTGAAGCTGTCTTCGGGTATTGTTAATTTGGCCTAATTAAAGTAATGCTGCACAATTAATGTGGATAACTAGAGTTGTAGTGTCTGGTAATCTATCAACCCCCAAACTAGGTACTAATCGGCTTTTATGTATCCAAAGGTCAGGAAAAAAACAAATTAATAAACCACTTGACGTTGTTTCTGAAGGATGTGGCCTATGATTCTCAATTCATTTAACCATGTATATTTTAACTATAGATAGATTTAAAAGAAACAAGTGATTTTCGTCTCAGTAACTTTCTCAATGTACATGTTAATCACTATCAAATCCGGAAAAGAAGATTTATTGCGCAATCTGTTTGTGAGAGTTCATAATCTGGTGATAAAAACATCTTTGCTTTATTAAAAACCATCCTCTCAAGTCTCAAGACTTCTTCACATGCAAAGCGCGTTGTCACGTTACTATGTCCGATCTTCATACGTAAATATATAAAAATGGCATCTGTGAATTAATTTGAAAAACATATTCTTAGCTATAAAGATATATATTTAACTGGGCTTTATATATAAAAATATGAGACTTGTAGTCTACCTGGTAGTCCAGTAACAGGCGATCTGGCTACCCCTTGGCATTAGTCGGAAAGCATTCCAAACTCGGGACAGACAGTGTGGTGGCCCTTCGGGAAGAAGTCCACTCTGAAGCACTTCGGTGAATTTCTACCGGAACTGACCGGATCAGCCGATAGAGTTTATCAAAAAAAAAAAAAAAATATATATATATATATATATATATATATATATATATATATATATATATATATATATATATATGAGACTTGAAATAAGCATACATATTGGCCCAACATTTCCTGGTAGAACAAACACATTCACCATATGAAATGCTTGGAGAAGAACAACACTATGGGTCCTTTTATCTATCCATAAACATCGACAAAATTATTAGTAGGTACGATAATAAAAATAATTTCCTCATCGCATCAAATATTAAGTTTATTTGATTTAAATCAACCTATAATAACTGGATGATTCAAGACTATTAAACAAGAAGATTTCATGAAATTTATAGAATGGTAAAAAGATGGTTTTAAAACTGATTTATTTTAATATTACTTGGGAGATTCTAGCTTACGTCATATCATCTTGTAAGCATACTAAAAAGAAAGTAGAGAGAAAGAGAAAGGAAGTCCAGGGGAGAAGAACCTTGTGATTGTGGAGGAAGACTAGGCCACACGAAATAATTGTTTACTAAATTCAAAAATTCAAAATCTTCCAAATTCAGCAACTTGCTTCTCACATTTGTCAGCCCCTTTATAATAAACGTTCCTCTTTTTCTGTCTTTTCAACAAATCAGAAAATCCCTAAATTCACTGAACCCTCCTCTCCTCTCTCTGTCTCCCCATATCTTCTGATTCTTCTCTGATCCTCTCTTCCAACTCCTTTATTAATACCTCCAAAGATTTCCCCTTTTCTTTATTCTCTTCCTTAGCTACTTGCCTTCCTCATTTCCCTACTAGTACTAGCTAGTTTCACACAGTTTCATTACCAAACCAAACCAAAACACAAAAGCTTCTCAAACTCTTCCTCTTATAAGGGATTAATTTGGCTCACACGGCTTAAAGGTACTTTTTTCATCAGACTTTATTTGATTGTGTCGTTTCTATGATTTCTGCTTAACCATTCATCTACAATTTCTCTATGCAGCTTTGATTCTAAACCGGAATCACATCAGCTCAGAACCATTCTTCACCTCAAAGCTTCTTCTTTTAAATCTGAATCGTTGAGATAACTCGGTTTTGTTCTGCATTCTCTGTTTCTGAATCGTGGGTCATCGTGATTTGTCTCGAATTCGTCACCGTTTGCTTCGATCAAGCTGCATTGGTTAACCAGTGCCCTAAAAAAACATATCTTTGAGCAAAATTTGTCACCGATCTTCTAAATCGGAATCAGACCCAGCAAAACAACCTCGTTAGATAGATGATTCGCGAAATCTCAAACTTACAAAACGATATTATTAACATTCAAGACCGTTATTCGAACAACGGAGTCATGGACGTCGGAAGAAACAACCGGAAAAACATGAGCTTTCGAAGTTCGCCGGAGAAAAACAAGCAAGAGTTACGGCGGAGTTTCTCGGCGCAGAAAAGGTTGATGATTCCGGCGAATTATTTCAGTTTAGAGTCTCTGTTTCTATTGGTGGGTCTCACGGCATCTCTGTTAATCCTTCCGTTAGTTTTGCCGCCGTTACCTCCGCCTCCGTTTATGCTGCTTTTGGTTCCCATTGGGATTATGGTTTTGCTCGTGGTTCTTGCCTTCATGCCTTCTTCTGATTCTAATAATGCTAATAGAGATGTAACTTGCAATTTTATGTAAATCTTATTATATCATATGATTTTTAATTAATCTTAGGGTTCTTAATCCAATGAAATTACAAAAGATATGCTCACTTTGTTATTGACATTGCCATGATAATTGATATACAATAGAAACGTAAGTTACAAATATTACATTAATTATAAATGTAAAAAAAGAAGAAACCAACGCCATAATAAGGGAAATGGAGGAGAAGAGACTGACATAATAGACGCATCATCATAAGAAGAAATTATACAAAAAACCCTCACTTCGTCATCTCAAACCCAATCCCATATATCCGTTAAAATCGTAATATTTATTTTCTTATTTTTCAACTATTCGTAGAAATTAGAAAAGCAGTGAAGAAGCCCAAAGCAGAATCCATTTGTTTTAATCGAAAATGGCGGTAAGGTGATGCTCCAAAACCGCCATAAGGTTACGAGTCTGGCTTACTTCCACAACTGCAACAGCACAACCTTGAAGCTGTCTCACAGCTTCCACAAGCTGTCCTCTTAGCCTCTGAGACAGTAACCGACCATCCCCTTTCATGCACTCTCTGTACAGCGGCATGTATGCTATTGCTACTCTTAGCGGTGCAGGAAGGTCTCTTAAGGATATCGCGGACTCGCCTTTTTTCAAAACTCTCATGAAATTCATGAAATTTTCATGGCTTTCTCTCATTCCTTTCTCAAAAGCTGACTCCGACCAGTGTTCTTGGAGAAATGATTTTAGATCTGAAGGAACGGATTCGTCTTCTGATGACCTCGCGATGCTGTCTGCGACTGAGTATGTAGCCGTGGAATCTCCTAAGAAGTCTGATTTGAGGAGAAACTCTACTCCTTGGAGAGACCCTCCGCTTCTTTCTCCAGCTGCTTTGAGGATTTCAATGCTGAGAGCGGTTAAGACAGGTGGTGGAACACGAGGGAGAAGATAAGCAGCAACCTCGACTTGGCAACTTGAAGTGGCGGCTGTTAGAGCCAAGCAAAGTTCCATGTCACGGCAACCTCTTTTCACAAACCATTGAACAACTTGCATGCAACCTCTCTCTGCTGCTCTCATTAAAGGGCCCAAGAAGGCAATGGCATTACCTTCTTCGACTAGGCACTTCATTGTCCCTATTTTACAATAATGCGAGGCAAAACCAAGAGCTAAGTCCACATCAACATCTAAGCTGTTCCTTTGAGCAATCTGAACCGGGAAATGCAAAATTTTGAGTGTAAGAGGAGACCTTCTTCAAGTCTATAAGCAATCAAAAGAATGGAAGCTTACCTGCAACAAGACGCGGACAAGTTCTGTACTACCAAAACGTGAAGCTTCGAGGAAACATTGATTCACGTTATCTGCACCACCTTCAACCAGCATACCGAGCAGTCCATGTATAACAGTAGCTGACATTCCAGATGCCCAGCCAGGATCGAACGAGTTGGAGAACAGAGTGAGTGGGAAACAAGCTGCATCGAAGGCCTCGGTGAAGTCTCTTCCTGATAGATGGTTTCCTGCTAAATCTAAGAACATCTTGAAAGCAGAAAGTTGTAGTTCAATCTCAGCAGCTGAATTTTGGCTAACCCTATCCTTTGCCCCCTGACATCGGGAGTGGAAACCTATACATTTGAGAGCCCATTCAGTGAACTTCTGAACTTTGGCACCAGCCTCTGCTTTCAGAATCTCATCCCCGTTGCACTCTTGGAGACGCTCATGCAACCTATACATTATGTACAAACCAAATATGAACTCGGATGTTAAAAGTTAAAACAACTGCTTTAAAGTTTTATTAAGCAAATTTATTTGTCTATGACATTTAGCAGCATCAATCCCCACAAATTTTTAGCAGTGTCATTTGATTAACTTGTAATTTAGCACAGACGACCACTTACAGATGTAACCAAACACTAAAACAAGTAAGGAAAAATATGTGCAGCTACAAATATATCTAAGATTCCCGTGAGTGAAGCAAAACAAAAAGAACCAGTCTAAGCACCCCAAAACTGCGTTAATATTATACTTACGAGAAATTATAGATTTGCATGTGTACCTTTGAGCCATAACAGTTACTGTATCAGCAAGACTCATTGTCCGGCTCTGGCAAGCAGAGACACATGAAGCGAGAAACGAAGTCCTAAGAGTAGCTCTTGTAAAGTCATGAGCACCATGACATATGATCTTCTTAATCAATCCGGTGATCCTCTGAAACTCAGGATTTGTACTCAAGAACCAAACTGAATCAAGACCAACACACAACAAGTCATTTAAAGTTTGTGGATCAGCCAACTGAATCAATCTGTCAGCAAGTTCCCAATCCAGTGAGGTAACAGCGCCTTGGAAGAGTCGTCCCAACTCTATTCTTTCTTGCCTATTAAGCTTTTTCAGCTGCTCAATATTTTCCTTTTCAATGAGATCATCATTCTCTTTGAAATTTAGTTTATTTGCACTACAACCGCAGCATTCACCCGAATTAGTTCCAGCTGGATCCTTTCCTATTAAAGGTGCCTCTCTCGAAAAAACCACATTACTCCCCTCGCCTCCTTCAGTTTTCTGAGATGAAGCAATGGTTTCAGTTTTCATCTCGGAACAGAAAGGCTCATCAGGGTGCATCTGATCAGTTAACTTGATGTTATCACACACACCTTCTTTCTCCATCCTTCTTAAATCGTAACTCTCCAAATCAAACTCGAAAAATTATTCATCCAAAAGCTATCCGGACAAGAGACCACTAAACAAAATCTATGTCATTTACAATACTGTATAGCAAATCCAATCCTTGTATGGTCTTTCAGATATCTCCAAAGTGCAGGCTACCCAGTGAATTGCAGGCAACAATCAAGAGATTTGAGAACCAAAGTATCCAAAAATGCTAGAAACAAATCACTAAGGTGTGAATCACAAGAACCAAAAAGGGTCTCATCAGAAGCATCGAAATCTACAAAATCAAAGGACGAAACTCAAAAGCCAAGCACTGATCCCTATCAGAATCCACCCACAGTTCCTTCTAATAAGCGTAAATCCTCGATGCCTTCCTTTAAGCGCACTATCTCTTGAACATGGCATAAGAAATCAACAACAAACCCTAAAAATGAAACAATACATCATCATCAGCAAAATCATCCAATTCGATTAACAGAGAACACCAAATCGGACACCCGATCAGAAAGAAAAAAAAAAAAAAACGAATCGAGAATCAGAAGAGAGCGAAGAACAACGTAATTAGCGTTATACAGATGAAGCAGCACATGAACCATAGAAGACAATAAGAGAGAGGAAATGGTGAAACCTGGACAAGAGTTCCATTGAGAGAGAGAGAGAGAGAGAAAGAGAAAGAGAGGCTGAGAAAAACCCTGTGCATCGGGTTCTGGTTTTTTATTTGACGGAATTTTTATTTACTGTTTTTTTTTTAAATATATTTTTTATAACAAAAATATTCTCTTGATTTATTTACATTTGTCGAATCTTTTAGTTTATTAATTCTAATTATAGATTCTCTCTTCTTTCTATCGCTGTTAATGTCCATTGTAATTCAGAATCTATGGGTGGGGAACTCAAACTAATGACTACAAATCATATGTAGGAGACAAAACGACTTGGAATTTTGATACGAACAATTAACTTGTGTTCTCATTTTTTTGTCCTTTTATTAAAGATTGATTAGAAGAAATACTTTATTTTTGTAATTAATAAGTAATAGAGAATTTATAGTAAATAGTCATGGATTCAAAAAGAATTAAGAAAATAGCCATGAGCTACAGTACTTTGTCTGTTGGATGTCGGAAAGCACGTGTAATTACACATATACCCTTTATAACATGTTTTTTTCTCGAATTACATGTGATAGAATAATATATCTCTTTTTATCATATTATTTTCCGGTTTTACACGTTATTTATAAAGAGCACATGATATTTTTTGAAAAAAACACTCTATTCAGTTTAATATCTTTCTCTATCATGTTATTTTATAGTAATACACGTTTTTTATTATGATCACATGTGATTTTCTTTAAAAAAAGATTCTTATTTTCTAATAATTTACGGTTTTTATTAAGATCACATGTTATTTCTTTGAAAAAACACTCTATTCAGTTTAATATCTTTCGCTATCATGTTATTTTGTAGTAATACACGTTTTTTATTATGATCACATGTAATTTCTTTAAAAAACGATTCTTATTTTCTAGTAATTCACGGTTTTTATTAAGATCACATGTTATTTATTTATAAAAAGTATCTATTCAAGTTTAATTTTTCCGTAATAATGTTTTTTTTTAAAAAAACACTACGTGACAATGTTTTTTCTTAAAAATTCACTATGTTTTTTTAAATAGCATGTATTTTAGTTAAATATAACATGTGAAATTTAGATCTTACGTGCTATTTTGAAAAATATCACGAAACAATGTCGCCTACTGTAGATCTCAAAACAAACGGAGGATGGTTTTGTTATTTCACCTCTTCAGACAAGGTGGGTCTATGCTGTTTTCCGACAGAATTTTCTCTCTCTGCTAGTTTCTTAATTTATGTGTCAAATTTGGCTAGTTAGTAATATTACCCTAATTAATAACTCTATTTTTCTTGAAATTTACAATTCATCCTCAATAATTACTTAAAAATGCATTTTTTTAAAACAAGTTTTTTTCTTAAAATTTTATTAATTAGAAACATAAAGAGTAAAATTATTGTGTTCACTCTGCAAAATAGCTTTACGGAATAAATATACTATAAAAGTATACAACACGATTAGAGTTTACAATAAAACATGATGAAAATACGAGTGCATAAATCTCAAGAACTAATAACTGTTGTTGATTTGTGCATGGGTGGATCTTAGTTTCTGCAAATCAGCAAGCAAGAATTGGATGGTCTCTTCATAGTAAAGACGGTAGTCATCAGCTGCCCATTAATATCAAGTCCATTGGAAACTGAAGCTGAAGCTTCACGAATAGTAGTGCAGCAAGTAAAGAAGTTGTTGAGCTTTACATGATATTCGAAGACAGCCCAACCGTTTGGAGCCACCATATGGAAACCCTCAACGTTTGTAACTTTGTATTTAGTTTAAATTCACCATTTTGCATTAATCAAAGTACATAACGAAATGACACATTGTTTAGAGAAAGAAAAAACAATGACACAAAATTATTCCTCTGTTTTTCTTATTTAACTAATCATATTTCATTTATCTTTAATCCTGCAGCTAGCATTCATCTTCATTTGTGAAAACATATGTAATCTTGTCGGCTGAGAATATATCAGATGTTATACTAGATTTTTTTTTTTTGTGCAAACTTTATATTCCATCTTTTCATAGATATTTGATGTTCAAGAGTTTTAGTTTGTTCCACAAAATTTGATTTTTTAGGTTTTTATTTTATTTTTATTGATTAAAATTAATATATTGTAAACTTCAAGGCGTAATGATTAAGTGTTTTTTAATACTATTGGTTCAAAGTTATAAAAAAATGTTTAGTATAAAAAAATAATTGACAAATAATTAAACAACGATTGCTTCTTAATATATGTAAAAACTTTAAAACATCAATCTTTTACGAATAGAGGGAGTACTAGATTTAAGATTCAATTTAACCATGGCATATGTGTTCTTGTTATAAAACTACAAATTCGAGGTAAAAACTCCAATATAGTATAAACTGAATCGTGTTCAATTTTTTATTCATCAATTACTAAACGCGTTTCAATCATGACTGGTAAACATATAACTATATATTTGTTACGTATTGAATGAATGATGATGTAATAGAATTGTACTAGTAGATGCTAAGTTAGCATTGCTAACATATAGGCTCACAATTATTTGAATAATTTTAATCAGAAAACATCTATAATGCGTGTAAGCTTGCATAAAAACAGTATATACTTTTATTTAAAATTATTAAGTATCAACATCAATCGGAAAAATGATTGGCTTTTGAAATTATTACAACTATAGTTATAAAATTGTTATCATCATCTCGATCTTAATAATGCTATACTTAGTCCTTTATTTATTGTTATTGTAATCTACGAAAATGACTTGTAACTGAGTTGCTTACTTTAAAAAAAAATTGAGTTGCTTTACGGACAAACCTGATAAAGATGTGGGAAGTTCCAAACTGAAATATATTTCTTCATTTTTTGAATAAATACTAATATTTGCATACTTTGCTGATTGAGTTTTTAAAAAATCATTATTGGACATATCTTATTAAAACAATTTGTTTCTAAATCAAGCATTTGGCAACTTCCAATTCTTTAAAATACATTACTTTTATTTTATTCATTGTCGAGTTATAATTTTAAAACAATAACTAACCTGTCATCCCAAAAATATACGGTAAATATAAATTTTTTTTTTGTCATCACGGTAAATATAAATTATAAAGGCATTTTCACTAGCTGTCAAAAAAAAAAAAAAAAAAAAAGAAGGCATTTTCACTAATAAAAATCCAGTTTATATATGTAGCATTGACTCATTTTAAGAAAATTTATAAATGGCTTCAAATTTTTTAAAATAATGTCTTAATTTAGGGAAAAAACAATATTATTAGTATTATTTAAGATATCTGGTATATATTGATATGTTTTTACGATTATGCCATCGAAAATTTATTACCCATTCCAGTTCCACAATCAAGGCATCTATTTTTTTGCTTCCTCTAATAGAATTGGTCACTGATCTCCCTCGACGATCTCCCTCGACGATCTCCCAAACTCATTTCTCTGCGTTCATCGATCTCTCTCTCTCGCGTTTGCTCTACGAAACTTTCGGAATCAGCCATGGATGAAGAGTACGAGGTTATTGTTCTCGGCACCGGTCTCAAGGAGTGTATCCTCAGCGGTCTCCTTTCCGTCGATGGTGTCAAGGTCTCCTTCTTCTTTCCCCGATTCCTTTTCCTTTTCTTCTCTCTTATTTGTTCACGGAACCTTTGAATTCACGATCGCGTTTTGGTTAATTGCTTTGATCCGGATTCAAAATAACGGATCTCGGTGAGATTAGATCTCTGATTGTATGAATTGAGCTCAGGTTTTCGATCTTGATAATGTTTATGAGATGTGATGAAAGTGATTATCGAGTTTGAGCATGGAGATGATTGAAAATGTTTTGGGGCTTTTACATATGTTTTCATGTTTCATTGACCTCTTAATTTTCCCACGATCTGATTATTAACGCATTGGTTTTCTGGATAGGTGCTTCACATGGACAGGAATGACTACTATGGTGGAGAATCAACTTCGCTTAATCTCAATCAGCTTTGGAAGAAGTTCAGGGGAGAAGAGAAGGCTCCTGAGCATTTAGGCGCTAGCCGGGATTACAATGTTGACATGATGCCTAAGGTATTATAGCTAGCTGCCTTTCGTTTTATTTTTATGCTAATTTTATCAATGCCATTTTCTAACTCCTTGTCTCTCAATACAATTGACCAGTTTATGATGGGAAATGGCAAGCTTGTTCGTACCCTTATTCATACAGATGTTACAAAGTATTTGTCATTCAAAGCTGTTGATGGAAGCTATGTTTTCGTTAAAGGGAAGGTAAAAACTTCTCATTTGATGTATCAGTTGCAGATAGTTTACAAAATCATTATGCTGATAACTCTATAATTGTTTATGAAAATTTTCTTGCAGGTTCAAAAGGTGCCAGCTACTCCTATGGAGGCCCTGAAATCTTCTCTCATGGGTATATTTGAGAAACGTCGAGCCGGCAAGTTTTTCAGTTTTGTTCAGGAATATGATGAGAAGGACCCTAAAACACACGATGGAATGGATTTGAGCAGAGTTACAACAAAGGAACTGATTGCGTAAGGCTGATGTTCTAATTCTTTCTAGTATTTTTGACTTTCAAGTGAGGATATACGTGGCTAACCATTTATGTGACACTTTGGCAGGAAATATGGTCTTGATGGCAACACTATTGACTTTATTGGTCATGCAGTGGCACTTCACACGAATGACCAACATCTCGATCAACCTGCCTTGGATACTGTACTGAGAATGAAGGTACACTTTTGTCAGACTTGTCACCCTTGTTATAACAGTTGTACATTTAGTTCTGAAGCAGCTAAGTTGACATTCTTGTCTTAAATGGCTGGCTAGCTCTATGCGGAATCTCTTGCACGTTTCCAAGGAACCTCTCCATATATTTATCCTCTCTATGGGTTGGGAGAACTACCTCAGGTTTTTCTGTCATTCTGATCTTTGCCTTTTGTTTGAATTTTTCAAGTTTTAGATGATTACTTTTTTTTATTGTTCTGTGACTTCTCTCTATATCTTCTCCGTATTCAGGCATTTGCACGACTTAGTGCTGTCTATGGTGGCACATATATGTTGAACAAACCTGAGTGCAAGGTATTTTCTCTTTGTCTTCATGACAACTCTTTGTTTTTTCTTGTTGTGCAAGTCTGCAAGAGGGGAATGCGGTGTGATATTGTGTTGGAGGAACGCTGTACTCATATATATCAATGTTAATCTTATGCCAGGTAGAGTTTGACGAGGAAGGTAAGGTTACTGGTGTTACATCTGAGGGAGAGACTGCCAAATGCAAAAAGATTGTGTGTGACCCTTCCTACCTGCCGAACAAGGTAATATTGCAGTTCTTAGCATGTTTAAATTTTCGATTATGATTTAACTGTGTCCATACTTATCCTCGAGAGCAGGACGATTATAAAGTAAGTAGCTGTCCGTGATACTTGTGACTTTTGCCGTTGGCTTGTTCATTATGTTGGTTGATTTCCATAGTTTTTATATTCATTCACACATTTAGTTCTTCTCTTCGTGTGATGACCAGACTGCGGTCTTTTCCAGGATTTTTGGAAAATCTATTCCTTTTTGTTGTTATTTATACATGAGTGTGGAATGTTTCATGATATGATGATTAATCACAATCAAACAGGTTAGGAAGATTGGCAGGGTTGCTCGGGCCATCGCCATTATGAGCCACCCAATTCCAAACACCAACGATTCTCACTCAGTGCAGGTCATCATACCCCAGAAACAGTTGGCCCGCAAATCGGATATGTAAGTTTTTTAACTTTAACTTTGATAAGTGGCTGAAAGGACTTGAAATACCTAGTGCATTTTTTTTTCTTTTTCTGTGTACATAAGCTCCGTCTCAATATCATTTTGAGATACGTTTTTAAGCTTGCTATAAATTATCCTTCGTACATGTAGCCAGAAAATGAAAGTAATATTATTCAGGAACCCTCTTTAGTCAATAGCTTGAATTGCATATACACAGAATAATTTCGCCGTAGTGATGTTTGTTTCGTCATATGTAATCATTACTCTCTCTTTTTTTGTTGGGTCTAATGTTGTGAAACCTCTACACTCTGACAGGTATGTCTTCTGTTGTTCGTACTCTCACAACGTTGCTCCCAAGGGGAAATTCATTGCATTTGTGTCTACAGATGCAGAGACTGATAACCCTCAAACCGAACTAAAGCCTGGAACTGATCTTTTGGGTCCTGTTGATGAGATATTCTTCGACATGTATGATAGGTACGAGCCTGTCAACGAGCCAGAGTTGGACAACTGCTTTATATCAACGGTGAGCGAGACTCTTTAGATTTGATGGCTGCCTACTTTAAGTTTGATGGTTTTTAAGTATCTAACCCTGTCCTTGGTCTTTACAGAGCTATGATGCTACAACACACTTTGAGACAACTGTTGCGGATGTGTTGAACATGTATACTCTAATCACTGGAAAGGTAAATGTTCTGAAATTCACAACCGATATATGTTGATGGGATCGAAAGACAAATCCCACAGGTTTCCTTTACATCTTTTACAAAAACTTTTGTGTTTTTCTTATGTTGCAGCAACTTGACCTAAGTGTTGACCTGAGTGCCGCAAGTGCTGCAGAGGAATGAGGAATCACCAGATCGCTCTCTCTCTCTCTCTCTAGTTGATTTTCTAAAGCTTGTTTTGCTCATTTCTCTGTTTCCGACTCTTGCTTTCGTGTTCTTTTTTGGTTTGAACTTTGAAGACAAAAATCAGAATGATCCTTCATGTTTAGCAACTAACGACCATGTGTCTCCGTTTAATATTGGATTCCTCGGTTTAAGACCTCATAAATGCTCTTTTAAACTCAATTCATTTTCAGCTGCTTACATTTTTTTTTTTGGGTCCTCTTGGAGGTTTTCAGTTAGAATGATGCTAAATATGTTTGTTTTGCCAACGAAATTTTCAGTTAACCAAGAGTGCCTTAATAGTGGTTCTCTTTTTTATGGTTGATAACTTGATATTATTTTGCTGTTGTGTAAATTAAACAAAATAATAATATGGTTCATCTAAATTCAATTTGATCTACACAGAACAGTATTTCGTTTATGTTTTTGTGTAAATTACTAAATTACATATGTAGTTTGTTTCCTCTTCTTTCGAGGCTTTACTTCGAGATGATTAAAAAAAGAGATATTTACCCTATACCACACTTTTTCAAGTTCTCTAACATTCTAGCACACTTTCTATTCTCAACAAACTTTTTAAGTGACGTGGAAGGTGGAAAAAAGAAGAAGATATCTAGGCAAACTATACAATATGCGCTTCTTGTTAAAGGGCAAAATAGTATTATTAAATTTGAACAGTTAAAAAAAGATGAAAATCACAGAATATGTGTCTTTTGTAAGAAAACTCAAGAAAAGTATCCCATTATGTAACTCGCCCTTAAAAAAAAACAAGAGGCGATGGCAGCAACCGCTCGCCATTCGATACTGACTTGGTTTAATAAATATTCTGTTTGATGTAAGAATAAAAAGGTTTCATAGTGTAGTTGATTATCACGTCAGTCTAACACACTGAAGGTCTCCGGTTCGAACCCGGGCGAAGCCAATATTTTTCTTGCTCTAAAATGTGATTAATTTTTAAATTGTAAAAAAATTAAAAATAACGCCGTTGCCGGGGATCGAATCCGGGTCACCCGCGTGACAGGCGGGAATACTTACCACTATACTACAACGACCTTGTTGATGAGTTACAAAATTATTTATTACTAATCGCGTTAATTGACCTAACAGTTTTGTGGCAAACGAAGTCAAAGACAACGTTCCAATTCTTAACTTTAGACTAGATGGCTAACATTATGGGTCATCGGATACTCAGTTGAAGTATAGGAAATTGTTGTCTTTCCGGTTAAGATATGCTTATTCTTTTTAAGGACAATAATCCAAATATAGTTCATGCTAATCATAGTAGCTGGAAAAATGTTGATCTGGGATTAAAATTTGCAAATGTGATCAATTCAAATGAAAGAAGATTACATACGTAACTGTCGTGGTTCTTGTGTGGACATATTGGGATACCTGATAATCATTCATACTCTTTATAATATTTGTAAAGAATTTCTAGTGACAGAAACTTGAATATAGCCGGGAATGAAATGAGGAACACACACTAAACACAAACACAAAACGAGTTTATTATTATTCAGAACTAATGAAAAGTGCATGCAGGAGCTTATACTTATGGGCAAGCAGTGACAAGCTTTGCCCTTGATGTTTTATTTGTAAGCAAAAGAAACTTGAACATTAACATACAGAGATGAAATGTCCTCACACCGAATGAAAACAAAAGTTACACTTGGTAATTATATGCGAGAGGTTATGTAAACCTCTTTAAGATTTGTAGCAGTGGCAGTGAGCCGGGTTTCCCTCAACACGTCCAGCACAAACTGGTGGACTACTGTAAAGTGCTACACAACAGGCCAAGCAATCAGCATTTGAACCTGTAAATGGCTCCGGCCCGCACTCGCCTAAGAACGTGAAGCATGCAGCATCGCTCTTCACGATTTCTACATTTTGATTACATATTCATTAAATTCATCAGCAAAAGATTATCTATGTAATTGTAACTTCTTGACATATTCATTTAATTCATCAGCACTATATATACATATACACACAAATGAAAAGTATATAATAGAGAACTTCGTTAAATTCATACCGGTGGAAGTCATCAAAAGAACAAGCAAGAGAACGGTGAAACTAACGGAGTTGATGTTTTTTGCCATTTCTTTAAAATGCTTTGCGTTTAGTAAGACTAATTTTTCTCTTTCAACTTAGTAAACTTTACTTCGATGAGACAAATCTATAAGTGTAGTGATCTATTTATAGTCAAAATTTTGTAGATTTGTTCTGATTGTTTAATCTACAAAATTTTATATATCAATTTTTTTATTTAGTTTAATCAACTACTGTTTGAAAAATGATAATGTTGTTGTCATCTATAGAGTAAACACGAATCTTGGCAACATTTTCAATCATATGATAAAAATAATTTGGTTTCATTAGTTCATTAATAAAGTTTAGGGTTCCAGCAGCAATGCAGTTATCATGGCGACACTATCTCGTTTTTTTAAAAGCATTTCCATTTCCGTGAAGGGATGTGATCTTATGTGGCTTTGGCTTCACAGAACCTAAAACATATCGTCTGTTTTTCAATCTAAGTTTCACATTGTTTTTATTTATTTTTCTGGCAAGGTAAAACTAATCACCTATTAGCTCTTTTTTGTAAACATAAACATTTTCATACTTAACAAGGTGAACCACCTATTCTAGCTCTTTTGGAGGAATACTTACGTTTCTAAAAATTCTTATTTTGTTGGATTACTATAGTTTTGTTTTATAAATAGTATAATCTTAATTGGGAAAAGCCAAAAGGCATGAAAGATTTGAGGCTAGGAGAGTACGCCCTCGTTTGTTTCCAGCCTTACAGGCGAAAAATACGAATAAGAGATATCAATGTTCTTCTAGAAAGCACAGCTCATTTCTCGTTTTTTAATTTATTCTTTTTATGAATACAATCATTTTCTATGCAACAATTGTATTACCGAATGGTTACAAAAATCTCTTGTAATGCTAGACTCATTTTAAAAAGAAAAGTCTTTTTTTTTTGTTCATTAATGAACACTATAACAACATTTGCACGTTTTCAATTCTTATTCCATAAAATTTATCTTGGAGAAATGAATCCAGTTTCTTCAACGAACTAAAACAGAAATATATTTTCTTTTGTTTGGGTTATAAATATACTATGTTCTTTCAAAACATAGTGGATATCAACTGTTTTTTCTCATCCGTCTTAAACGATGATATAAAGACGAGACCAGACCTGATTTTCGGTCCAACGTTGATATAATTCAACTATTCAAAAGTTACTTCATATTATGGGAAGTAAAACATGAGACTAACTAACCATGATAATTTGGTTGTAAACACACAAAATAAAGTGAAAAATACTAGTCATCATAAACAGAAAAGCTAATGAAATGATAAAACTACTAAATCGAAAAGATGAATGAAACTATAAAACATTATATAAAAGATTTCTTTGTTATTAAGCTTGGAAAATAATAAATAACTGTAGATAGACAATGTTTAAAACCAGGGCACAAAACCTTTTTAAAGATACGTTTGTAAATCTTTCTTATCAAGAAGGAAATTTTTGTTTGTAAAGAACACGTTTTTGCCCAAGCATCCGTGGTCTAGTGGCAGAGGAAGCTTTGGGAAAGGGTGAAACTCCCAAACCTGAGTTCGATTCTCCCTGGAAACAAAAACACATTTGTTTGGGAAGTCTGTCAGTTGGACCTTGGCCCAATTGGTTTACCTGGTAGCCAGAAATGCAGGCGGCCTGACTACCCCCTGGCACTTAGTCGGAAGGCATTCCAAACTCGGGATAGGCAGAGTGGTAGCCCGTAAGTGTTGGGTTTTGATTTGGTCTTAGTTTGTTTATTGGTTTTGAATAAGTCTCTGATGTATAAGGAGTCAACAAGTTGTTAGACTTAGTTAGACGTGGTTGCTAATTTTCTGCTTCAAGTAATTGTAGAAGACTGAGTCTTCCTCTGTAGGCTATATATATAGCCCTTTCATTTGTGATAATAACACGATCGTAGCATTCCCAGAAAAACCTGCAACTTCATTCTTAACATGTGGTATCAGAGCCATTTTCAAATGAAATATCATTGAGTGAAAAAAACGAGTGAGTGAAAGAGGAGTGAGAGAAAGAGGAGTGAGAGAAAGAGTGAGTCGTTTAAAGAGGAGTGAGAGAAAGAGTGAGTCGTTGAAAAGAAAACGAGTGAGTGAAAGAGTGATAGAAAGAGGAGTGAGAGAAAGAGTGAGTCGTTGAGTGAGAGAAAGAGTGATTCGTTTAAAGAAAAAGAAAACGGGAGAGAAAGAAGAACAAATAAATGTCAACATCATCCAAGAAGTTTGTGCAGCCGGCTATTCCGAAATTTGAAGGCTACTATGACTTTTGGTCAATGACGATGGAGAACTTTCTAAGGAGTAGAGAGATGTGGAGCCTGGTGGAAGAAGGGATTCCGACAATGGCAATCGGGTCATCACCAGCGAATGAAGCTCAGAGAAAAGCTGTGGAAGAGGCAAAGCTCAAGGATCTTAAAGTCAAGAATTTTCTGTTTCAAGCCATTGACAGATAAATTCTTGAAACAATCCTTGACAAAGGAACTTCAAAAGCGATTTGGGAATCAATGAAAAGGAAGTATCAAGGTTCAACAAAGGTGAGACGAGCACAACTCTAGGCGTTGAAAAGAGAGTTCGAGTTGCTCGCTATGAAGGAAGGTGAGAAGATAGACACCTTCTTGGGAAGAACCTTGTCTGTGGTAAACAAAATGAAGATCAATGGAGAAGGCGTGGAGCAGAGCACAATTGTGAGCAAGATACTCAGATCATTAACCAGGAAATTCAATTATGTTGTGTGCTCAATCGAGGAATCAAATGATCTGAGTACGCTAACTATTGATGAGCTACATGGAAGCTTGTTGGTTCATGAGGGAAGGATGCAAGAACCTCAGGAGGAGGAGCATGTCTTGAATGTGTCTCAAGACGAACGTTCCAGTTACGGAAGAGGACGAGGTAGCTTACGAGGAGGCCGTGGCAGAGGTCGAGGAAGAGCTACTCTAAACAAGGCATTCGTTGAGTGTTTTAAGTGTCATAAATTAGGACATTTCCAATATGAATGTCCTGATTGGGAGAAGGGAGCAAATTATGCAGAATTGGAGGAGGAAGTACTTTTGATGGCTCTTGTTTCATTCGAAGAAGAAGAAAATGCAGATGAAAATGAAACTGGTGGAGATGGTGGTGCTTCCGGTGAAAACGGTGAGGCTCTTCAAACTGGTAAAGAGAGAGGCCGCTGTCATGATCTCTCCAATGATGTAGAAAGTGCAAAGGTATATGTGAAATTTGTAGAAGCATGTAAAGAAGAGGAATGGCTGGAAGTGATGAGGTGTGAGTTACAAGCTATTCAGAAGAATGAGACATGGGATCTTGCAAGTTCACAGGTGGACGTGAAGAAAATGGAAGCCAAGTGGTGTGAGTTACAAGATATTGAGAAGAATCAAACAGGGTCGCTTATGCCCCATATGATGTACGTGGCCGATTTGATTTCTCAGTTCATGGCAAAGTCAAAAGAAGAGCATATGCTCGCTGCTAAGAGTATGTTAACATACTTGAAACGTACGGTGGATTTTAGACGTACACAACACATCGATGTGAGGTACCATTATTTGTGTGATTTGGCAAAACAAGAAGTGGTGAAGTTGGTGTTTTGCGGAACAGGGGATCAAGTTGCAGACATCATGACAAAACCGGTGAAGTTGGAGGCATTTATCAAGCTGAGGGAGAAGCTTGGAGTGTGCAACAGGGTAAATTGAATTCTACCGATTTCAGTTTAGGGGAGGCAATGTTGGGTTTTGATTTGGTCTTAGTTTGTTTATTGGTTTTGAATAAGTCTCCCATGTATAAGGAGTCAGCAAGTTGTTAGACTTAGTTAGACGTGGTTGCTAATTTTCTGCTTCAAGTAATTGTAGAAGACTGAGTCTTCCTCTGTAGGCTATATATATAGCCCTTTCATTTGTGATAATAACACGATCGTAGCATTCCCAGAAAAACCTGCAACTTCATTCTTAACAATAAGGGCCTAACCGTTAACACGGTGGACCAGTCCACTATTTAGCACCTCGGTGCGTTCCTACCAGGGCCGACCGGATAGCCGATAGGATTTATTAAAAAAAAAAAAAACACGTTTATAAGAGACGTACGTATCTTAATGGAATATCATCATGGGAGAGAAATAAAAAAAAAGAAAGGTAGGCAGATGGTAGGAGTTAGGGATTGGCTGAAATGGAGCATGTCCTTTAATGTTGCCACACCTTATGATCCCACTCTCATTCATTGCATTATTTTGGATAATGTTCAATACCTCTTCTCATCCCCGCATCGCATCGTTCGGGTTTGTTTCGTTTTGGCTCAGTCAATGTTTTAGAGCAAAGTTATACTTAAATTAATATAAAAGATTGAACCTCGAAGATATCTGAATTTAAAAGGCTCTTCTTACAAATGAGAATTAAGCCACCGTAAAACTGCAAAAAATTCGTTATTCGTTAAATGGGAAATGATATTTTTTAGGCATGGGCAAAATATCCAGAACCGAAACCCGAACCGAAAAACTCAAAAAATATCCGAACCGAACCTGAACCCGATTTTTAAAAATATCTGAATGTGTCCTAACCTCCTATCCGAAAAATACCCGAACCAAACCCGAACCGAATCCAATATCCGAATGTATCCGAATGTACCCGAATACAAATATACACCTAAAAATATTAGTTATATTTATATTTATAATACCCGAAATACCTAAAATTACAATCATAAATTCGAATATATTAGGTATTTTTGAGTAATTCGGATACATTTGGATATATTTGGTTAAAAAGTAACTAATGATGTAGTTTTCTTTTGGGTAATTTTTGTATTTTTAGATATTTTTGGTTATATTTGGGTAAAGAGTAACCAATGTATTTTCGAGAAATAGGATATTTCAGTTAGATTTGGGTATATATGAGTTAAAAACCCGAACCCGAAAATATTTCGGATATTTTTGGTTATTTTTGGGTATTTTGTTTTTTTTTATTAAAATATTCGAACCGACCCGAACCAAATTTTTAGAATACTCGAATGGGTCTTGACCCCTATCCGAATAGACCCGATACCCGAAAAAAAAGAACCGAACCCGAAGGCGTACCCAAATGCCCAGACCTAATATTTTTTATTTGAGATACAATTATTGAAGTGGATGTAAGATGATGATATTTATTTTGGGAAAATTGAGGGGGACGTAACGACGACGGTGCATGGTCCATGTGTCACCGTACTGATAGTTCGGATAAGAAAGAAGATAAGTCATCGTATCCACATGGACTTTCTTCTAGAACCATTTTTTATCCAATAATTATCTACAAAATTATTTTAAACATGATAGATCTTCTCGTACGATTTTGAGTGAATCAAATCCCTCACGGCATTTTCACATAATCGAATGCCTACCTTTACTTACATCTAAAAATACAAATAATAATTTGAAGAAAATATGCGTGGTCCTTCAATGAAGAGATATATATATATATATATGAATTATTACTAGTCATTCAAAAGATTTTTTCAGGAGATTATAGATTCATATGCATATTGATACAAAAATAAAATTTGCCATATTCGCCGACTAGTTAAATGCGTTTACATTTGTCGTTTTTTGTAAGCACAAATTTTAAACATTGTCTGTTTTGGATTTTCCTCCCTACCCTATAGTTTTTGTGTGATCCAAATTGAACAATACTTGTATTTTAAAATTATGTGTAGACTACTTGCCTAGTGTCTAGATTACACTATTGTTTGAATTCGTAATTTTACTGTATTCTTGTTTGTTTGTTTCCGGAAAATATAAGTGATGATACGATAATTATTTTTATAGAAAAAAAAAGATTATAATTATCTTTTTTTTTTTTTTTCGTCTAAAGATGATAATTATCTAGGGACCGTCTTGTTCAGTGTCTTATCTCCTCCTTATAAAAGCCTCTTCGCCACTGCTCTTACCAATCGCATCTTCTTGAGTGTCTCTTACAGTTTCCGATCTATCAAAATCACAGAATCTTTATCTTCATAATTAGTTTCAAGAAGCTTCTTAGGTCTCGTAGCTAAGCTAAGTAATAATTAATGGGAGTGTCAAAGAAGAAATCAGGTGAGATTAGGGGAGATTTAATCCCAGGATTACCAGAGGAATTAGCAATAGAGTGTTTGGTTAGAGTTCCTTTTCTGTTTCATTCTTCCATGAATTCTGTTTGCCGATCATGGAAATGCGTTATCTCCAGTCGTTCTTTTATCAAGGAACGGATAAGTTTCGGTAAAGCTGAATCTCTACTCTGTCTTGTTCAACCTCTGACTTCACCACCGTCTCCGGTGATGATTGACGGTGGTGAGATGAGTGAGAAGCAGAAGAAAGAGGAAGAAGAAGGCGAGTCTCAGATGACGCAGCAGCCGCGTGTTACTGGAACGCCACTTTACGGTTTGAACGTTTATAACGCAACGCTTGACACGTGGCACCGAGTCGCGATTCCTGAACGGATTCCTTTGTTCTGTGAGTGCGTTGCGATTCAGGACGCTGGGAAAGTGTTGTTAATCGGCGGTTGGGATCCGGAGACGTTGCAGCCTTTGAGAGATGTGTTTGTTTTGGATTTCTTCGCCGGAGAAGGAAGCGGACGGAGGTGGAGAAGAGGGAAACCGATGTCGGCGGCGAGATCGTTTTTTGCTTGCGCGTCTATTGGTTCGACGAAGGTTTACGTCGCCGGAGGTCATGATGATCAGAAGAACGCTCTCCGATCGGCGGAAGTGTACGATGTGGAGAAAGATGAGTGGTCGACGATTCCTCCGATGACGGAAGGTAGAGACGAGTGTCACGGATTCTCGATGGCGACGGATTTTGGATTTTGTGTGTTGAGTGGTTACGGAACGGAGACGCAGGGCCAATTTCGATCTGACGGCGAGATTTACGATCCGATTACGAATTCATGGTCGACAATCGAAAATGTATGGCCGTTTCCTGATTTAAGTCCGAGAGGTCGCACCGCCGCGGCTGCTGCTGAATCCGCCGGAGATTTTAGAGGTTGTCGGTTATGGTGTTTTATTGATAGCGAGAGACAGAGTCAGCCTCGTTGGGAAATTGAGGACGATTCGATGAAATGGAAGGTAGTTATGGAGACGATTCGGCTCCCGGTGACGACGATGACGTCGGTTTTCGCAGAAAGCTTGAGTGGCCAAGCGGTGGCAATGATTGGCGGTGGCGGTGAAGAAAGTGGGACGATGATGATGAAGACGACGGCGGAAAATAATGGCGGGAAGTGGAGCCACGTCAACACTCCCTCTGGTTTTTCGAGTCTTCCTTTCTCGTGTTCTTCAATCTACGTTTAAAGATTCTAACTTGAAGAATCATGAATCTCGGTTGTAGAATATTTATACTTGATAGTTAATACAAAAATTAAAGGAAAATGGGTATTACTTTAATCTGGATTTTTCTTTATTATACAACATCAGATCATTAGTATTCGATGTAAAAAGAATGGTATTTTGACAATTGAACAAAGTCACACAATGAAATAGAATGGCTAGTAAAAGAGTTCAAAGTAATTGCCAGTCATCTTCATGTTCCTCACCAGAGATCTCTGTAGATATCACTGTGCTGCTGCTGGTTTCTGCAATTCCACAGTCATTTGTTCTGTGAGATTGAGTCACAGTAAAGAGAGGAGCGCCATTAGAGTCCCCCGCTAGCTTCGTTGCTCGGATACAGAAATCATCGAAATCATCTGTTAAAAATGTAGGAAGAGATATCAGTGTACCTAAGGCAAGTGCTAAAAGTTCGGTTTTTGAAAAACAGCCGCGTAAGGGAAAAAAAAAGTAACCGAAAATCAAACCGACTTTGTTGTTTATAGACTGACTGGTAACAATTTCTATAAAACCCCGAAAAACCGAACCAAAACCAAAGCCAATCGTAAATAGGATTGTCCACTCTTAGAAACTAGTAATACCTTTGTCCTGGCAATAGAATCCAAGAGCTAGTGACGGGTCGAGTGACTCAAGCGGAACATAACGGAGGGTACTGTAGCAGATTTAGTAGGAGTAATAAGAAGTATGAATCATATAGAGACAGAGAACTAAATGAGGCAAAATGATCAATCAAACTCACTTGCAATGGTAAGACGATGTGTCAACATCTTGATTTTCTTTCTTGACTGTCACTACCTACCAACCATTACCGATAAGGCTCAATCAGTGAGACTGAAATATGATATGAAGCACATGGACTGAGTAATATCAGTCCCCAAACCAATTAGACCATAGATATGTAAATGAATGTGATGGAGACAATATAAGGAAAATATATATGGACCACCTCAAATGTCTCAAACTTCAAATCAAAGTGTTAAGTTTTTTTTTTGGAACTACAATAATTCTAGTTTGATTCTAAAATAAAGATTTACAAGGAGTGTGTTCAAGAAAACCTGTTGAACATCATGCGGATCAAGGTAGAAACCTTTGTCTTCTTGAACTCCAACTATGTAAGTTGATGCACCTGGTTTGCCGCCCAAAATGCCGAGGCTTTGAGGGAATGTGAAAGTGGCTATCAGAGACGGAATGTACCTGAAAACAAATTTAGTTTCTTTCTTCAGAAAGATTTTGATGATTGCATAGCCAAATTCAATAATAAGTCACTCAAAGTTTGCTATCATTATGTACCCTCCAAACTGTAGATGTAGATTTGTGTGTGCATGAAACTAAAAGCAATCAATTTTTCCTGAAGACTGATAAATATCTTAGGAGGAAAAAGAAAAGCTAAATTCTTGACGTCTATAGCACCTATCGCCTAGAATTTGGTTTGATAAAATCACAAACCTGGGGTTCACTTTGTCAAGCCCGAGAACCAGAGGGACCAAGAGAAGAATTGGCGGCCACTCAGTGTCCCCTTCTGAAAATTCCAAACAAGTTTTGGTGACATCTTCAATACAGAGAATTGGAGCTCCACCTCTCTCTCCATCTTCACTGCCAGAAACGATATGAACAGCCATGGAAAACGACTTGTGTTTAACATCAGTTTCTTCTTTGTTCTTCCGAGCTAATGATTCCCATGATCGACAAACAGCATATGGTCCTACCCATGACCCAGCAGCCAGGCCATAGGATTCTCCAGCTAGTATAAGATTGTGAATCGAGAATGCTGAAGCCTCAGTATCACCAAAAAGTTCTAAGATCTCTAAGTATTTCTCATTCGGAGGCTGCATTTTCAAACCAAAGAAGCTCATTTTAAATGACCTGGATTCATGATCAACCAGATTTATTTATCCTAGTTGTTATATATTCAGTTACTAGAACATATACTGGATAAACAGCTAACCTCGGAATCCTTTTTCCTCCAAGACCTTCCCAGCCTTTGGAATAGCAACGCCTGTTAAAGATACAGAATTTTAGACCATGCATTAAGAAATCTGAAGCCTCCAGCAAAAGGATAGTAATAACTACCTGTGCAAAGAGCATCTGGCCACTTCGAAGCATGCAACCCCAGTTTACATCACTAGTATAAGTTGTGTCTCCAATAGGCTCAAAACCTGTAAATAACACAGTGAGTATTCTGTGAACAGTTTTACGCTTGTTTGAGTTTTGGAGAGGGGATTATACAAACCTCTACGATATGTCATTAGTATTAAGGATGAAAAATCTTGTCTGAATGCAGCCAATACACGGCCAGCATCTGCTTCTTCGAAGGATTCAGCCTCTGAGATTTTATAACAGACACCCAGGAGCCATATCTCACTTGTACTGCTGGAAATACCCGTCCTACTCGGCCCTAATACACGGTCTTGAAATCTCCTAATTGCCCCACTTGCCATAGAAGCTGTTTTTAAAATAACTGTCCAACTATTATGTGTAGTGCAAACTTGCTTATGCTCGGAAGTTGAAGCTTCCCTACACGGTTGAGAAACTGGGGAGGAAGACTCAACCACATCCGAGCATAACGTCAAGTTTGACTTGTCGTCACTAGACGGTGAATCTGAAACTAGAGATGTCGGGGATATATCACGCTTTTCACTTGTGCATGATGAAGAACATTTTGAAGGAACAAATCTATCACATATAGCCTTCATTACCTAGTGATTAAGTACCAAATGCAACATGTCTGTCTCATAGAAGAAAACTAATACTCAGAATCTTCCTTCCTTTGTCTGCAATAAGAAGCATCAGAGATAAAAATAGATCAGGCTAAAATTGAACAGAGTTACCTCTAAGAATTAGTCCAAAGTGAGCTAATGCATTATCTTCTAAAATCCATAATCAGAAACCAACAAAACTTCAACAGGTTTATATCAGCCCCAAATCTTTCTTAACTCGAATTTAATCCCTAAGTTTGTTCTCACTAATTTAGTCTCACATTTCAATACGCCCCAAATCTTTCTTAACTCGAATTTAGGAATCAAAGCTGAACACAACGATTAAAGATAAAGGTACTCGATTCCGATATGCAAAGTCTCAAAAATGAACAAATCCACAGCAGCAATAGAAATTCGAGACCAAATCATGCAATAACTCAAAGAACTCTGACGCAATTTCTCCAGGGCGGATCTACAGTAATCTCAATTGATCAATCAGTCAACTATAAAATTGGCAACTAAATTCTCTCGTATATACACCAGAAAGCATAAGATTCAAAAGGAACAAGGCTAAGAGCACGATTATCCACTAAACAAACGCAGAGAGTTTCATAATCCGATCCAGGGAACGAAATTTTCACAACTTTTCGAATTTCTAGCAGAGTATAAAGATAGATCACCTGAAAAAAATACAAATCGGATCGTTGAGGCTGACTTGATACGACGGAGATACGACCTCCGGCGACGAAGACGAGAACGAGAGTGCGAATTAACGGAGACGAAGTTTGAATTGCGAAAGATCGATTTCGTGTAACCTTACGAAATAAAAAGTTTCGTGTTCTCTCTCTCTTCTCTATTTTACGTAATTATCTTAAGCTTCGAATATGGATGATTACATTTTGAATTAAAAATTAAAATAGCGCATTACCATAATCTCTCTGGGTTTGATAATGTACAGTTTGTACATAATTTACGGATTAAGTATTACTAATATTTAATATTAGGATTCAGGCTAGTGTAATAATAATCTATCAAAAAAAGATTAAAAAAAAAAACAAAAAAACTCTATAAATGATTGACGGCGTATGCCATTAAAGAATTGTATATTTTCTTCTTATTGTTATGTTAACTTTTCTTCTTTTTGTTTTTGGATTTTGTTATGTTAACTTTTTTGTTATGTTAACTTTTTTGATCGCCAAGTTGTGGGATAAGGCAACTAGAACTTGTATATATTCTCTATTACTCATTTTTATATAAAGTAACTTTGTTAAAAAAGAAGAAGACGCAAGAAAGAGTTAGAGAGACAAGTTTTGGTGTGTTAGAAGAAACAACATGGCTTTTGGTCTACAATCATCGGAATAGTTGTATTCGTGATTTTTGTTATCGTCCTCATCTTGTCTATTGCATATTGTCACTATACCACCAAAAAACGTATTGAACCTTCCAGTACTAATGCGTAACTTTTATCATGAAGCAACTATTTCTTATTTTTGATAGATTATCAATTATTTATTTTAGGTTAGTAGGTAACCTATATAATATAGCATATCAATATAGCTATTTCGCTATTTAAACAATTATGTATGTTTTTTTTTCTTTTAGATTTATGATATTGTAAGCTTATTATTATTTATATTTAAATGATATTTCAATAATATTGGCATATGTTGAAATCTCCGACTTTTTATTTCTCCATTCGCAGTATTATTTGTCATTAATTCGTACTTGTCAAATGTATCAGTGTGTTTGATTAAATAAGCAAACACCAAAAAAAAAAAAAAAAACTCTTATTCTTCTTCACAAAGTCTATTGTAAATTTGATACAAAGTTTAGGCTAATAACATCGTTTCACAAAAAAAAAAAAAAAAGTTTAGGCTAATAACATCAACATTACTACAATGTTAGATGACTTCCTTCTATTTCATTTTTTTCAGTCATTATTTCAAGGACTAACTTTTCTTGAATATAATGAAAGAAATAAGTCTTGCGAATTAATTGCTTTGAAATCCTCTTATACTTTGATTTTTGCTAAATCATTAACAATACTAAGAACCAAACCGGAATTAGAATCGGTCAATACCAAATCGAAGTTTGCGTAAATCACTAATCAGCAACTCAATGATATAGCAGCAAACCAGAGTTAAACCAGAGACTTAAACCAAATACAGCAAATCGAATTTTGTTCAATAATAATAGTGAATAAAAAAATTCCTTCTTCGTTGGATATCTTGATATACAGAATATCAAGAAATATACATAATTTCGCTTATGACTTTAAAGGATTGTATATATCCATCATAGTGTTATGTTAACTCTTCTTATTTTTGTATTTCGATTTTGGTATGTTAACTTTTTTTGGTTATTTTAATTTTGATTCGCCAAATTGTGGAGATAAAGCAATTATGATTTGTATATATACTCTATTACTCTTGGTATGCAAAAATAACCTTGTTAGAAAGAAGAAGACACAAGAAAAAAGTTAGAGAACAAGTTTTGGTGTGTTGAAGAAACAAAATGGAGGAGAAATTTGGTCTACTCCAACTCCTCGGAACAATTGGATTCGTGATTTTTGTTATCATAATCATTTTCTTACTTGTATGTAGTCGGTATACCGCCGACCGAGGACGGGTTGCACCATCCAATTCTAATGCATAACTTTTTATCATGTTGGAACTATTTTTTTTTTAATTAATTAACAATTATTTATTTAGGTTAGTATGTAGCCTATATAATAGCATATCAATATAGTTATTTTGCTATTTTTTTTTTACGTCTAGATTTATTATTTATTGCAAATTATGAGAACTGTTACATAGACGATTCTACAACGGACAATTCCTTCCGACCCTTATTAGATCCACGACAAACGACACTTCATTCTCCACGCTCTTGACGGACACCTTCAATGATCCATGACCTGACGACACTTCTCTCTCGGCGTAGAATCCTGGCGAACGGCTATAATTGTACTTCGCTGGAGATCTCCTGCACACTTGCCTCATTTAATCTGCAAATTTATTAATAAATCGCAATATCTGGGACTCGAACCCCAAACCTCTTGGTGTAGAAGCATTAATTAACTCTTAGTCAACCAATGGACCAAGGGGGCTTCCACTGTTATTTTGCTATTTAAACAATTTTTATTTATTTATTTATAGATTTCATGATATTGTAACCCTGTTACTATTCATATAATTATAGGATATTTCAATACTTTTGTCATTCGCTGAAATCTCCGACTTTTTGTTTTTCCATTGGCAGTGTAATTTTGTCACCAAATAAATTAAACCGGCGACTTAAACCAAATAAATTAAACCAGCGACTTAAACCAAATAAAGCAAATCGAATATATTGTTCAATAACAATAGTGAATAAAAAATTCTTCTTGCGTTGAATATCTTTGATATACAGAATATCCAATTTACGGTAAAAAAAAAGTAATTATTTTGTTACTAATTGTGAATGATGTAATGTTCTGGAATAAATTCTAATAAATTAATGATTCGACGTAATTATTTTGTTACCAAATAAATGGGTTTGATTGTATTGTGCCAGTCCAATAATCGAAAACCCATATCTGTTTTAAACGGTTTATTGGAAAGAAATCGATATTACTATTTTACCCTTTTAAGCCGATTTATTGCCTTTTGCGCAGAAGCATTTCAAAATCCACAAAAGGAAAAACAGCAACTGCCGCTCTTTCTCCGTTACGTTTTTTCACCCTCTGCAAATCGGATCGCCACTACTAATTCATCATCATCTTCTTCTTCTTCTCTTCAACTATTAGGGTTTTGAAAAGTTTCAACATCAAAGTTAGAACTTTCCCAATTAATCCGGTGTATATTGCCATGTCTTCCTCCAAGAAGGTTACGTTCGATCAAAATCTTCAGTTCTTTTCTTTATGACTTTATGTTTTCGTATGATCTTATTTTTCTCTGATTTTAGGGTTCCGATCGGAATCAAATCAGGAAATCGTTGAGGAAGTTGAAAAAGCAGATTGGGGAATTGGAGAAACTTGAATCTCCTCCGGAGCCGTTGAATAAAGGGAAGCCTATCTTCATCAAGCGCAGTATCCTTTTCTATTGTTGCATAAGATGCAATTTTTTTTTGTTTTACTTTTCCACAAATCTTATTTGTTTTCACATGAGCGAGCCTGGTTTTAAGATATATACTTGAAGAAGAAATTCAAAAAGAGAGTTAAAGATCATGGCATATTCTGTTCTTGCTCCTTGGATCCTGGCTCTTCAACTATTTGTGGCAGTGATTGCAATTGTGGGTATGTTCCAAATACTCGTCTGACCAAAGATTCTTGTCTGCATTGGTGACTTCTGATTGTTGACGTTGAAGTTTGTTGTTTCCTTGATGTATATAGGATTCTACTCTCAAGCTGTTCTTCTAGTTGCAAATGCAGTAGTGAATGCACCAACAAGCCGTTCCAACAACGACATATCAAGAAGATGAAGTTAGTTCAGGTTGGTTTATTATTACAGAGTTGGCTTACAAAGATTGCATTTTTTGGTTTAGTTGAATAAGTTGTTTCTTGTAGACAGAGAAATGTGGATATGGGATTGTAGCAGATGAAGATATCAATTCAGGAGAGTTTATCATTGAATATGTTGGGGAAGGTGATGTGATTACATTTGGTTACTCATATATAGTTGTGATTACTCTGCTTTTTTATCTATCTTCTTATTTCCATTTCTTATTGTAGTTATTGACGAAAAGATTTGTGAAGAAAGGCTTTGGAAGCTGAATCATAAGGTCGAGAAAAATTTCTATTTGTGTCAGATTAACTGGAACATGGTGATTGATGCCACTCATAAGGGTAATAAATCAAGATACATCAATCACAGCTGCAACCCTAATACAGAGATGCAGAAATGGTTTGTTTATAACTTATTATCCATCTTCTCACTTTTCTGATGTTCAAAACAGATGATCAGAGTTATATAATTATGAATCTCTTTGTTTCCATTTAGGATAATTGATGGAGAGACAAGAATCGGCATATTTGCTACCCGTTTCATAAACAAAGGCGAGCAGTTGACATACGATTACCAGTAAGAACATTTCCTTGCATCACAATTCACATCAATAAAGTATTTGATAGTAAATTTTAAGTTGTGATACTAAGAAACATAGCAGGTTTGTTCAGTTTGGTGCAGATCAAGATTGCTACTGTGGTGCAGTGTGTTGCAGAAAAAAGCTAGGTGCAAAACCTTGCAAAACTAAGAGGACAACCTCGGAAGAAGCTGTGAAACCAGTGGCATGTAAAGTAACATGGAAAACGCCCAAGGTAAAATTGAACTTTTCCTTACTTTTTAGTCATCCTGTGATTTGGCATGTTAAACAGTAACCTATCATTTCAAACATATGGTTAGGGAACTCGAGGGAGACGCATTGCCGGTTAGTATGAATTATTTGGATCTATTTTCGACAAGCCAATTTGGATGCGTCAGGAAAAGCTTGGAACAACATTAGCCAGAGGAAAATATGTTGCCGGGATTGCATTGGTGCGGTGATCTGGTTAGCACGTCCTATGAACCAGAAGTATAACTATCTTTCTTTTTCCTCGATCTGCCAATTTCTTCCACATCTAAGAACAATATTCCAAGCTGTTGTCATTAAGGGGCAGTTTTTGACAGTAGTAGTTGACATTTTCAGGTGTTTTGGAATCATTACACAATATGATGAGTTTTCAAGAAAGCACTTGGTATCTATCAACTTGACTTATGCCCAACTCTGTTTTTCACCTTCCATCTCGTTTTACGAAGTCTAAAGAATTAACATTATCTTTGTCCAGGTCATGTATGAGGATGGTGTTACCGAGATTATCGACATGTGCAGAGAAGTTTGGATGATTGTAACTGCTTGATATTGCTCCACAGTCTGATTACATTCCCTATATATATGATTACACTTGAAATGATGATCTCTTGTAGTAACCAACCAAACCGTGTCGGTTGGTAGGTAGTTTTAGACATTATTGTTGTATGTATCCAACTCGAATCAGTAGTTCAGTGCATTGTATGTGGAATCTTTGGACCAAAGAATGAAAAAAGTGTTTTGGATTTTAAACCGGGGTTTGGTTACTTAAGAGACAAAAATCTCATACCCGGTTTATTAACTGACTACACAACTAATCACCCGGTTTGTTCTGTCTATAACTCGAGTATTTTAAGCACGTGATTCTCCTTGGCTGCAAAAGCTATATGGGTGCAATGCTATCACTAGGCTACTGTCCGTTGTAGCGCACGCGCCGGTGACCGATAGTGGATTGGCGTTACCGGTGGTAGGTGATGTGGGACCGTAGCTCACCTAACTAACCAAATTTTCTTTTTTCTTATACTTTAGTTGAGAAAATAAGAAAAATATGAAAACAAGTCTTTTTAAAGGAAAAGGATAAAATTACTATAATGGAAAAGATAAATTCCAAAAGTGGGGAAATATGTATTTAGCACAATAAAAAAGTTGGAGCAATGTGAGAAAAAAAAAATGTGATACCATAAGTTCTGTACTAAATTTCGATTAATTTTTTGAAAAAAATATATTTACTCTGATAAATATTTAATTATAAAAATCAAAAAAGATGTGTAAAAAAAAATAAAAATGTTGATAAATAATTTTATCTAAGTTTTACCGGTTAGCACCAAAGTTGTTGGATCTCTCGTCATTTTGAGAGTTTAGTATAAAAGAGTGAGTAAAGGAACCAGAGAGACCAAACTTGCCTCTCCACCACCACTTTCCGAATCTGGATTTGGATTTGGATCTCATTTCGATTCGACAATGAAGGTGGTTGATAAGATCAAATCCGTGACGGAGCAAGGCCAAACAGCTTTCTCCTTCGAGTTTTTCCCACCCAAGACGGAGGATGGCGTCGAGAATCTCTTTGAACGAATGGATCGATTGGTCTCTTATGGACCTACCTTCTGCGATATCACTTGGGGTGCCGGAGGATCCACCGCCGATCTCACTCTCGAGATCGCTTCTAGGATGCAGAATGTTATCTGCGTCGAGACTATGATGCATCTCACTTGTACCAACATGCCGATTGAGAAGATTGACCACGCGCTTGAGACGATTAGATCTAATGGAATTCAAAATGTGCTTGCGCTTAGAGGAGATCCGCCTCATGGACAAGATAAATTTGTTCAGGTCGAAGGAGGATTTGCTTGTGCTTTGGATCTGGTGAATCACATTCGAAGCAAGTATGGTGATTACTTTGGAATCACTGTTGCTGGTTATCCTGGTAATCAATTTTCGTTAATGGATTGTGTTAGTTGTTGTGATTTTGATCTCTAATTGGATTTGTGTGTTTTGAATCAGAGGCTCATCCGGATGTTATTGAAGCTAATGGACTTGCTACTCCTGAATCTTATCAGAGTGATCTTGCTTACCTGAAGAAAAAGGTTCAGATTTTTAAATCTTGGCTTTGCATTTTGTGTGTTGTCTTGATCTGATGGATTTAGTGAATTGTGGCTCGCTACAGGTTGATGCTGGAGCAGATTTGATTGTGACTCAGCTTTTCTATGATACTGATATATTCCTCAAATTTGTGAATGATTGTCGGCAAATCGGGATTAATTGTCCCATTGTCCCTGGAATTATGCCCATTTCCAACTACAAGGGCTTCTTGCGTATGGCTGGTTTCTGCAAGACCAAGGTACGTATGTTGTGACCTCTTACATTAGTGATGATATGGCTTGCTCTGTAGAAAAATGTCATCTTTGTGCTTAAAGGCTTTAAGATGAGATTGAGTTTACTGCATCTATCTAGTTGCTTGGTGATATATATAGAACCTTGGTGATGATGCCTTATGACTAATGTTTTGGGATATCATTTTTCTTCGATTAATATTCCACTCATGCTGTTATTGCTATAGATACCTGCTGAGCTCACTGCTGCCTTAGAGCCTATTAAGGATAATGACGAGGCTGTCAAAGCCTATGGTATTCACTTTGCAACAGAAATGTGCAAAAAGATTTTGGCCCATGGAATCACTACCCTTCATCTCTACACATTGAACGTGGACAAATCAGCTATTGGGATATTAATGGTTTCTTTCTCATTTCCTTCAAAATCGTTTTCTTTGTAGTAATATTTAACACAGTATTGTGTATACCAGAGAACTTAACAGTGGTGCTCAAATTGCAGAACCTTGGTTTGATTGATGAGTCAAAAATTTCTCGTTCTCTACCTTGGAGACGCCCTGCAAATGTTTTCCGTACTAAGGAAGATGTTCGCCCAATTTTCTGGTAACCTGCATTTTGTTTCTCTTGCTCTGATTATTATTCACAGATCTTTAACTTCAATTTGCCTAGGGAATAATACTGTTGCTTCTTCTTTATCTTTGCAGGGCAAATCGTCCAAAGAGCTATATATCTAGAACAAAGGGCTGGAATGACTTCCCACATGGACGTTGGGGTGATACACGCAGTGCATCATACAGTACACTTTCAGATTATCAGGTACCACAGATTTCATCAGTTTTTCTTCTTTATTTGCTTAAGATTGTATTTGCATATTGTTATTTAACCCTACCATTATCACTTGTAAGGAGATGCTTGCCATCTTCTTTCATTGATTAGTGCTGATATAAATGCATGCGTTGATAGTTCACACGCCCAAAAGCACGTGACAAAAAGCTTCAGCAAGAATGGGTTGTCCCGTTGAAAAGCATTGAAGATGTTCAAGAGGTAGTCTTTCCTTTAGGAACACTCATAGAGATTGTTTCAGTCTCCTTTTCTGCATACTCACTTGCACATTTTCTTGTCAAAACTTTCACAAATCAGAAATTCAAAGAGCTCTGCATTGGAAACTTAAAAAGCAGTCCATGGTCTGAATTAGATGGACTCCAGCCAGAGACAAAGATCATAAACGAGCAACTCGGGAAAATCAACTCCAACGGTTTCCTGACCATCAATAGCCAACCATCAGTCAATGCAGCCAAATCCGATTCCCCAGCTATTGGTAAGAAAACTCATACCTGTGATCACAAATCATACCATAACGTTTCAAAACAAAATTCCTATTTGACTTATGATTTATCTATCATTTCTTAATAACCTGTTAAAACCCTCTAGAGTTTCTGTTCTTAGCTTATCACATAATGTTAAATTGCATTGGGAATATCTACTTGGCTTATAACAAAAACATATAATTGCAATTGATACTTTGCAGGATGGGGTGGTCCTGGTGGTTATGTCTACCAGAAAGCTTATCTGGAGTTCTTCTGTTCAAAGGATAAGTTAGACACACTTGTGGAGAAATCCAAAGCTTTTCCTCTTATTACCTACATGGCCGTGAACAAAGCAGAGAATTGGGTATCAAACACCGATGAGTCCGATGTGAATGCAGTAACTTGGGGAGTGTTCCCAGCTAAGGAGGTTATTCAACCGACGATCGTGGATCCAGCCAGTTTCAAAGTCTGGAAAGACGAAGCGTTTGAGATTTGGTCAAGAAGCTGGGCTAAATTGTACCCAGAAGATGACCCTTCTAGAAAGTTGCTCGAGGAGGTAAAGAATCTTCTTCACTTTCCTTCTCTTCTTTTCATAGACCAGATTGGTTAAGCTGTAGTGATGATGGGATGATTTAATCGAATGTGCAGGTGAAGAACGGCTACTATTTGGTAAGCTTAGTGGACAACGATTACATCAATGGTGATATCTTTGCTGTCTTTGCTTGATGTCCGAGAAAACCAACGGCAAAGAGAAAACATTCGATTTCGCGATTTGTTTTGTACCTTTTAAAGTTATTTTTGATTCGTAATAACCTTATTTTGATGAATCAACAAAAACATCAGTTTGATTGCAATGAAAAAAATGGCCTTGGCGGTCTGTTCTTTCTCTCTTGTGACAAAACAACATCTTAGAACAGCTTTTAAAAGAAATCAAGAAATGTTGGCATTTCGTAAAGACTTGGAAGTAACAAGACCAGAAGATGTCCGCATCAAATGCTCCTTAAGCATCGAAACGCCAGACTCATCCGTCTTCAAAAGCGGTTGCACCGATTCCCACATCTTCTTCTTTTGAACCTGCAACAACAAAGAAAACACAGAACTTGAAAATGCCATGACTTACGACTTCATTACTGAAATGATTAGTGGTTTGCAAGCTAAGAGACCTTATTAGGAGGTGCAGGTTCAGGAAGCTGCTCGAGATCTTCTTCGTTACCAAACCACACTCTATCTCCAGGAACAGAGCCTTCTGGTGGAACAAGAAGCTCAACATTCTCATGAGCTGCGTCTGATGCAGCCAGAAGCATACCACATGACTTAACCCCTCTCATATTCCTCGGCTTCAGATTAGCCAGCACCACCACTGATGCACCCTGCACAGAGCCACAGTCTCGAAATTGAGCCACTGGTCAATCTAATGGGGAAAATTCCGTACGATTCTCATACAATCCGATTTCATAGGAACGATGAAGCTAACCTGCAGGAGATCAAGAGGAACATATTTGACGAGACCACTACAGATGATTCTAGGCTCAGCTTCACCGATGTCGACTTCTTCAACATACAGAGAATCAGCTTCTTCGTGTTGCCAAGCTTTCACAATTCTTCCTACTTTGATATCTAACAGATTCGCCGTCTCCTTCACATTTTCCTCCTCCTTGTGAGATTCGCTCTTCTTCTCCGATTCATCAGCTGAAACCGTCGTGCCGGCATCGGAAGCCGCCGTACAGAAAGTAGCAACTCGAGGCCAAGAGCTTCGATTACGCTGCTGATGGTTATAAACGGCGGAGACTCGAAGTGATGAGGAGATTGCCGGTACTGTCGTCCTCTTCGACGAATACGACAAGTAACGAGGGAATTCGCGACGGAGAGGAAGCGATGAGATTTGAACGGCGAGAAATCCAGCCTTCACTTTCAGACCACCGGAAAAAACAGCTATCGTCGCCGCCATGGCAATGCCTCGAGTAGCTCAAAAGTCTATTGGCTAAGATCGGATCTCTGTCCAGAGTTCTGGTCTCTTCTCTTTACCATATATATGTATTTAATATTTATATATGGTCTTGTTAAATTAGCTAAGGTAAAGAATTTATCCAAAGCAAGAAACTTTACCAATCAAATTTCTAGTAAGATTGATGAGCAAATTCATGTTCAAGGCAAATTCATGTTCAAGGCAAATACATAGTTTTTTTTTTAACAGAGGCATTGAAGCTTTTTATAAAAGGATTCAAAGCTTGTGTTAACGACGACAAAAGAAACAAGCAAGTGTACAATCTCAACAACAGTATGAGATAATAAAGCAAACAGAGCAAAAACAGAGGATCTGAATCAGTAGTCGTCTCCCTTGGAAAGAACCTCTTTGCAAGTAGGTCGCAGTAAAATGGTGTGTTCAAACTGTGAAACGTAGCTTCCCTTCACATCACACAGAGGAGGATACGGCTGAAATCAACAAAGAGCAAGATTTAAGCGTTTTTAGACCTCAGGATTGATCCGAGAAAAATGAATCATCATCTAGACTGTGGGTGTGAGAAATTACCTGAACAATGCCAGAATCACACAGATTCTTTAGAGCCATTAAGTATTTGGTTTCACCAATGCGGTCCAGATAGCGTCTGCAGAAGGCCAGAGTCGAGAAATTCTTGTTAATGGTTGCAAGGAGTTGTTTTGCTCTAGGCAACCTCAAGGGGACGTGCCTAGCGTCAAAGTTCTTCATGTAATGACTACATTCTAAGTCTTCTCTCACATATCCTTTCCCTGCAATAAAACAGAAACAAAGGATCGAAACATTAGTGAATCATAAAGATGCGGTAGCCTTTTCTTTCTATGGTTGAATGTCCAAATTTCTTTTACCGGTTGATCCAAATGTTTCGATGGCATAAAACTCGCCCTCTTCCATCTTTGTCTGCTCGCCTCCTTTAACGATAGGAACGGATTTCCCAGCATGTATCTGATAGGGTCCAATGCTATGCCCATTCAAGTTTCTGATACTTTTGACTGCCAAAAGGGCATAACATATTACGGTTTAGTATTACACTAACGTCAAAATGTGACATTGATGTAAGAGCGTAGATGTGACATTGGATATCAGTACCTTGGAAGACCTTTCCATTGATTTCAACCTCATAAGACTCCATGACCTCCTGAATTGCAGCACCGATATCACAGAGACGGACATCGATCCCAGCTTCCTGAACCAGCCAAAAAAAACCACCAAGGAGGTTAAGAGTAATAACCAAATAGTTCCTAACAAATCAAAGCCTGAACGAAATCAATTTCACACTGAAGAGTTTGGAAATTATAGAATTCCACTATAGAGACGAAAAAGACCACATGGATTAAGACAACATAATTAACCAAGCTGAATAGAACAAAACACTACAACATTGCTCCATCCTACTGGTAAATGTACATTCATAAAGCAATGCGTATTAGCAAAAAGGACATTCCGTACCTTGATACCGGTATACGTAGCTTCACGAGAGGCTGCTAAGAGAGGATCGAACATAGGGTTGAACGCAACTGTAAATGCACAGTCAATAATATGCCCTGCAAAAATAAGAGATGTTAATTTTTATCTGACAATTTGCATCAATGAAAAACAAAAGCAGAAAACAGATTCTGCCATCATACCATCAATATGTGTTCCAAAATCCAATTTCATAACATCGTCATACTGAAGTACAGTCTTATCTCCAGAGTTTGGTGTCCAATGAGCAGCGACCCTGAATGTTAAAAAGTCATTAGAGAAACATCACTAAAGAAGAAGAACAAAAAAAGTTGAAGGCACATGTCATAACCAACCAATTCAAAGAGCATCCTGTAGGGAATGCAATACCAGCTTGAAGACCATTCTCAGATATCAACTTACGAACAGTATTCTCTAGGGTCTCACATATATCAGTCATCAACATTCCAGGCTTCACTATGCTTCTGACATATTTACGAACCTGAAAAAGATGGCCAAAACGATCTTTCAGGCCGCTGCAAAAAAAAAGAGGCCACAAAAAAACTCTAATCGGTGGTCATTTAGTGAAAAAGAAGTGAACCTGGCGATGAACTTCTGCAGCTTGGCGAACAGAGTTGTATATTGGCTTTTCCAAACGCTCCAACTCTCTCTTCTCTTCAGATGTTGTTCTCCACAGATTCCTAAAAACAGAGATCAACGAAGAGTCTTGACATGAAGAGACTGAAAATCCAATAGATTCAAGAGTAGAGAAGGCAATAAAAGATATCCCTAAAAGCTGTCAACGAATGTAAAGAGAATGGTATGAAACTTACTCATCCTTATACTCTTGGATTTCACCTTCAGGAAACTCTCCAGATGGGAAGAGCTCAACGACAGGAATCGAAGGTGGATTAGTCTGTTGAGGGAGTTCCTTCTTCTTCCTATAACATAATCAAAACCATCATTAAAGCAAACACGAAAAAGTTACAATTCAGAAGAAACAAATAGACAAAAGAAACAAAAAAAAACATCTCTTACTTGCTTTTATTTTTCTTCTTCTTCTTCTTCGTTGAAGCCTCAGCTTCAAAAATCAAAAACAAAAGTCTTTTATTAATCAACCATTCTCAGAACAAAAAGATCAAATCGAAAACTTTGAAATCCTAAGACCAAGCTCAGATAGACTAATCACTGGAACATTCGTAAACTCCAAATCAATGACACAAAAGATCCATTTTTTCTGAAATTAAAGACGCAAAGACAAAACCATTTGATCAATCAGAATATTAATATATTCACCTTTGCTTCCTTCTTCTTCATCGTTGTCCTCTTTAGCATCTTCTGCGATCTCAAGCTTCTTCGAAAGCTCAGATTCCAATTGTTCATCTTTTCCATTAGAGGATTCAGCGCCGCCATTCTCCACCACGGGAGCTACAACAACAACAACATCAGGGCTTTCGCTCGCCATCTTCAAATTCGATTCTCACCTTAATAACAAAGCACTAACCAAAGAAAAAAACAAAAGTCGATGTTGAGAATCGCAAGAGACGAAGAAGAAGAAGAAGAAGAAGAAGTAAACCAGTCTTTCTCTTTTGTTTACCCTTTACTCTCACCTCCGATACTTTGTACGGCAAACCCTTGAGAGATTTTTTGAGAATTTGCAAAATGAGACAATTAGACTATATTATTTAATATTAAACCCCCTAATAGTATTTCGTTTCTTAATGGGCCTTACCAAGTTTTCTTTATGGGTCGGGCTTGGTTTCTTGTAAATATTCTCTAAACGAAAAAGGATTTATTTGCATCTTCTTGTTATGTTAACTTTCTTTCTTGTTTTTTTGATAAAATGTTAACTTTCTTTTTTGCTTTTGATTTTTTTGTTAAGTTAATTTTTTTTTTTTATGTCACTTTGATTGCCAAGTTGTGGAGATAAGGAAATTAGGACTTGTATATATACAAATAGAAAACCTTGTTAAAAAAGACACAAGAAAAAAGATAGCAAGAACAAGTTTTGGTGTGGTGAATAAACAACATGGAGTTCAGTCTTCCAATAATAGTCGTATTGGCCATAATTGTAGGCTTTTTGTTTGTCACAGTTATCTCTGTTGGTGTTTGGATTTACAATTCTTGTAAGCAAGCACGAGAAGACGCCCAGTTTGTTGATGTCAGGTCCATTTAGTTGTTTCGCCATTTCACAATTATGTTTTTTGTTTTGTTTTGCATGCTTTTATTTATTGGTTTAATGATATTGTAACCCTATGAAATGTTTTCTCAATTATTTTATCATTGTGTTCTGAAATCTACAGAATTATGTTGTTACTCCTCTGACCTCTCAATCACATTATCACATCACGCAACAAACTAATTAAACCAATCAAAAAAACAAACTAGTCTTCTTCACACAAAAAAAAAAAAAAAAACCGAACAAACAAAGACCTTCAAAATCGTTCAACAAACTTGAAGAAACAGCCTTTGGTAAAAAAATCGTTATCCGACATATAATAAAACATATATATAGTAATCGGATTCAAGCACTAAGAATTAAGTTGCAACAATTTTATCTCTACGAACTCTTGAAATTCCTCTTCACTGCCTTTAAAGAACTTCTTCAATGTACTAATTAACAAATTCCTAAAATGAGTCGATGAAACTATCTCGGGGAACTCTTTTAACTTCATCTTCACTGTCTTTGACGATCTTCTTCAATGTAAGAACACCTTCTTTGAGTTCTTGTTCGCCGACAATCACCATATCCAAGGAATTCCAGAATCCTTAGCGCGATAGAAATGTTAGCCTCCCACGCGCAGCTAATCTCTTTGTTATCCGCTTGTCCTTCTTTTGTTCACAAACAACTAATTGTTACGTAATAATAGAAATAGTTACGTATAACAACGTATAACTAGGTTATTGTTTGGATTTTCTTTTCCTGCAAGCAAACACTAGAGGACGCCCAGTTTGTTGATGTCAGATCCATATAGTTGTTTCGCCATGTTATTTGCATTTTCTTGTAATCTTGGTTATTGTTTTCGCCATTACACAATTATTATGTTATTTTTTTGTTTTGTTTTGTTTTTTAGATTTAATGATATTGTAATTAACCCTATGAAATGTTTTATCAGTTATATTATCATTGTAATTAACCCTATGAAATCTATAGATTTGTTTGTTACTCCAATACTCACTCACAATATTACATCACGCAACAAAACCAAACCAATCAAGAAAACAAATTAGACTCTCGCGTGCAACAAAAATTAACCAGACCCTTGTTATTATTCACAAACAAACCGAACAAAACAAAGATCTTCAAAATCGCTCAATAAACTTGAGAGCCTTTGCCTAAAAAACTTCATCCGACACATAAAACATAATTATAGTAATCAGATTTAAGCACTAACTTCATCCGACACATAAGAACTTTTGTTTTGTTTTGTTCACATGAACTTCAATGATATTTTTCGTTGGCGTAAATGGTAAACCAGTCTTTCTCTTTTGTACCCATTTACTCCTCTCTCTCCTATACTTTGTACGCTAAACCCTTGAAAGTTTTGAGAATTTGCAAAATGAGACAGTTAAGACTATATTATTTATATTAAACCCCATCGTATTTCGCTTCTTATTGGGCCTTACCAAAAAATTTTGATGGGTCGGGCTTGATTTCTTGTAAATATTCACTAGCACTATCACACATTAAATTAGAGGATTTATTTGCAATCTTATTGTTATGTTAACTTTTCCTTTTCGCTTTTGATTTTTTTTGTTAAGTTAACTTTTTTACTTATGTTCACTTAGATCGGCAAATTGTGGAGATAAGAAAACTAGGACTTGTATATATATTCTGAGGACCTTGTTGAAAAAAACCACAAGAAAAAAAGATAGCAAGAACAAGTTTTGGTGTGGTGAATACAACATGGAGTTCGGTCTTCCAATGATAATCACAACTTGTGTATTGTTAGGCATTGTGATTGTCTCCGTCATCTTGGTTTGTTTTTGGACTTTATGTGGCCGCAAACAAAAACCAGAAGACTCCAATTTTGTTTGATGTCACATCGACATTGTTGTTCCATCTCACAATTATGTTATTTTTTTGTTTTGTTTTTTTTTTTATTCCCTAGATTTAATGATATTGTAAATACTCGCTCAATACTGTATATAACAAGAATAACTTCTGGAACTTGTTGCCGTGTGCCAAACGTCCAATAAGGTTGTCACTCCCACCAGAATCAATTGAACAAACCTTATAAGAAATATTTCATTAGATTGTTCATTTTTAAAACCTAGTATGAGCGATTGTTTATTTTACTCTCTCACCTCCGATACATCGCATGGAAAACCTTGAGAAACTATGCAAAATGGGACAATTATACTATATTATTTATATTATATAACAAAAACTTGTGTACAATATCTCTAAATGTGATTGGTATGCCTATCACATTTATTTGCATCTTGAATTCTTAATTCTTGTTATGTTAACTTTTCTTTTAAATTTTTTTTTTTTTTTTTTATTGTTATATTAACTTTTTTGGTTATGTTAACTTTGATTGCTAAGTTGTGGAGATAAGGCAATTAAAACTTGTGAATATACTCCTCCTATGAGATCAATATATAAAGTAATTATTTTTGTCTATCAACTTTGTTAAGGAGAGACGAGAAAAAAAGTTAGAGAGAACAAGTTTGGCTGTTTGGGGCCGGGGTGGTGAAAAAACGATATGCCGGTTCATTTGGGTCTTCCAAGTATAATCCTAATTTCCGCAATTTTCATCATTATGTTTGTCATACTTATCGTGGTTTGTTTTTCGCTTTATTGTGCCGCCGACCAAACACGTATTGAACCCGTGACTAATTCGTAACTATCTCTATTATTACGTATCAACTATTTTTAATTTAGGATGAAGATTTCGGTTAGTAGCCTATATAATAGCAATACTCATATAATTTATTTCGCCATTTATCAGTTATGTTTTTCTTTTTAATCATATTGTTACCACATTCTACATATTTAAATGATGTTGTTTCAATAATTTTATTATTTGTATTTTGAAATCTAGAGAGTTTTTTCCATCTATCCTTTCAATCGCAGAATAATTTGTTCAGAAATTTGTCTTGTCAAATATTTCACACACAACAAAATCAATCGAAAAAAAAACTTCTTATTGCTTGAATCTGATTAATGGCGTGAGCTTGGTTTTCTATTACTAATTGACAAATTAGTTACTTTAATATAATTACTATGAAAAAGCAAAACTAACCTGCCGTTACAGAGAGACAAAGAGAGTTGTCTTAGATTTTGACCAAAGCCAACGGCTCATTTTCTAAAAAAGCCCGTAACGTATCTTCTTCTCCGAGTGTTGGCATAATTTCAAAAATCCAATTCTAATCTTAAAAGGACAGTGACGAATCCTCTCCGGCGATTTTGAAGAAACTCGAAAAAGTTATGGAGGAGAAAACCAGCGGACCTAAGCAAAATCAGCCATCAACACCGGCTCCTCCGCCTTCAACGCGGCGGCCAAGAGTTAGAGAAGTAAGATCTAGATTCATGTCTCCGGTTACTTCATATTCTTCTTCTACCTCTTCCTCTGCCGGCGATCTCCACTTTTTGACGTCGAATTCTCCAGAGTACCACCACCTTCAACATCAACACCACCAGATTCAACGCTCTGTTTCGGCTCAAAGGCTTAGACGTCAGTTAAAAATGGCAGACGGAGATGAGAATCGCTCATCAGAGACGGCGGCGCGTAGCCTAGACTCGCCTTTTACACTCTGGCAAAGCGGAAAAACATCGAGACAAAGTCACTTGAAGCCGCTTAAGGAGAATTCTCACCGGCTCGAAACTCCTACACCAATTGTTCCTCCGCCGTCTAGATCACGGCTAAGTCAACAACGATTACTAACAGCTTCCGCCGCAACGAGACTTCTCCAATCAAGCGGCATATCAGCCTCTAATGAGAAAGAAGGAATCATCAACACTCAAGAGAAACCTAAATATAACGGCTCAGATCATTTTCCGACACTTTCTTGTACAACTCATCCTAAAGTTTTCAATAATTCGGTGCCTTCTTCTTCTCTTAATCCATTTGTGAGTTCACCATTGTCCAACTGTAACGGTCGTGAGAGCAGTTCATTTTCACGGTTAGGCTTGGCATTGCCTCCGGTGGCACCGAATTCGAAGGTTCCAGCTGATACTAAAAAGCAGAGGAAGGTTTCAGAGCAATTGGAAGATGTGCATTCTCTGAAACTACTCCACAATCGTTACCTCCAATGGAGATTTGCAAACGCCAATGCACAAGTGAAGACTCAAACTCAAAAAGCTCAAACTGAGGTCAGTTTCTCTGATGGCCTGCTTTTATGGTAAAAAAATTTGAACTAAGAAGATTACGTTTATGTTTAATGGTGTTTTGTTTATCTTGTAGACCATGATCCATTCCTTTGGTTCCAAGATATCAGAATTACATGATTCTGTGCAAAGGAAACGCATAGAGTTTCAACGTTTATTGAAAACTAAAGCTCTTCTTGCGATTACAGAATCTCAAGTAAGCTTAGAGATACTTTTAACTTACACATTATTGACTCTCACATAAACATATGAGACTTACGAGAAAATCTTTTCACATTATTACAGACTCCATGTTTGGAGCAATGGTGTGCTATTGAAGAAGAGTATTCGACTTCGGTGTGGCAAACAATCCAAGCTTTGTCCAATGCTTCATTACGGCTTCCACTAGATGGGGATATCATGGTATTATACACATCTTGTATTCAGTAATATATATCAACTAGGAAGAGTCATCTTCATGTATCAACTTAGAATTTTGCTTGTCAAAAACCAGGTTGATTCTAAGCAGTTAGGAGATGCACTTGTGGCTGCTTCAAAGATTATTGACGGCATTACACTAAATGTTGGAAACTACATGCCAAAGGTTAGTAGAATAGTATTAATCTCGGGGTTTATTTTGGTTCAAGATTTTTTGTTTATAATATACGTATACTAAGACTAAAGGTGTTAAATTCCCTTGCTGATACATAATTTTGCAGGCAAAGGAGATGGAGAGTTTGGTGACAGAATTAGCAAGAGTGACTAGTAGAGAAAGATCATTGACAGAAAATTGCAGAGTGGCTCTTCTTAAAACGCAAGCTTCACTAGTACAAAACCTTTCTTTTACATATATCATCTTCGTTTGTTTTTGCCTTGTATAAGAGATATAAAAGATCTTCTTTTTATGTTTTGCAGATTGAAGAATGTTCTATGAGAGGTCAACTTATCCAGCAAACACCAAAAGAAGAGTCACCTACTAAGTGAACACAACTCTTGTTCTAGTGATAGAGATTTAATCGAATGGCTGTAGCATTATTAAAAGACTTTTGACAATAAATATCGTTCTATATATTGCTCAAGCATATGAATCTCCAAAGGATAGAAAAGATAACGAAGTCACATTGATCAAGAAAACAGAAAACACAGTAATTAAAGAAGAAAGAAAAACTAAAGAATCATTCAAAAGCCCATTGATTCTGCTGACGAATCTCCTCTTCTTCCTCCGGTGTAAAATCGTTCCTGATGCCAAAAAGTGCACGAATCTCGTCTGTATTCTTATCAGTGATCGTGTCAGCAACAGTTTGGCAACCAAGATCAAACAAATCTTTAATGTTTAGGTAATTCGCAGCCAAAATAACATGAAAAAGAGTCGACTGTTCCATCGCCTTCATGAATTCTGCGTCCCACTTCTTGAGTTCGTCCCACTCCTCGGTTAGTGATTCAGCAGCAACTACGTGTTTCTTGCAATACTCGATCACCTTCGAGAGGGTGGCTCCTGTGACGTTTGAGACAGGGATTCCATCACCGACGCAATCGTCTTCAACCATGTGTGCTATCGTCTGCGACTGGACCGCGACTGCTTCTTCTACCTGAAAAGATTCACCATCGGAGCTCTGCAACATAACCATCTTCGACATCGTTTCGTTCTTTTTTGTGGTGGCGATTTTTCTTTGGAAGGTTTTTGATGATGGAGAGATATCATCAAAAGGTGTGTATTTATAGAGAGTCCTAATTGTTAGAGTCGGTGTGATTCTTGAATCCTTTCAAAATTTGGAAAATTGAAATTGTTTGTGTCGAAAAGGAAAATTATTAATTTAGCCTAAATGGAAAATTCTGTTGAGTAAACCAATCCTAAACCGGTTCCTTGATGGATCTAGGCTCAATTGATCTAATTTCGGTACAAAAAGGAAATCAGATCCGAATCTACGTGTCATAATGAACGGCTCTGATACAATACAATTATGGTCACGTGACGTCATTGGCGTCCGCCGTCCGATGTGAATAGTCACGTGAGTTATTATCTGTCCCCTCTTGACGTAACCAAATTTTAATACCATAATGATTGCATTTTGCGCCTCCTATTGAATCATCACCTTTTTTCTTCTTCATTAATTCCACCAAATTGTTTCTTTCTTAGAAAGTTAGACTCGAGTTTTTATATAATTGTAAACTTGAGTAGAGATTATATAGGCTAAATCAATTTGATGATAATCTCAAAAGTAACAGACGTTTACCATATTCTTAATAGAAAATGAAAAGAAAACCCCTGTTTTGTCGCAAAGTGAACAACAACTTTACACAGTAAAAACTTTTTAGAATGTTCTATTTTAGAATGTTCAATCTTCACAATTTACATCGGTTAGTTATGATACAAGTGTATAAACCAAAATAACCGAGTTCAATATCGAAATAAAGTGTCATGTACTCTGTTTCGGATTAGAAAACTCAATTACAGTAAGAAAAACGAGAAAAAGATTTGACTTCAGCATATATTCAAGAATTGCTTAAGAAGAATTTTGACAACATCGATCTTAAGATTTGGTTAAACGTACCAAAATCCAACAAACGATTCGTCTCTAAAGCAAAGATAATGATTACTTACACATCAAGAAATCAAAAGAAACACACCGAACAAACAAGAAATAGATCAAGAAACTGAAAACACACACTAAAGAAGAAAGATATAGACGAAGTCATCATCAGCTACCATTGCATCAAGAACTTTGATGATCCGCTCTCTCATTCAAAAGCCCACTGATTCTCCTTACGAATCTCAGCTACTTCCGCTGGTGTTAAATCGTTCTCGATGTTGAAGCGTGTGCGAATCTCAGCTGGAGTTTTTCCTGAGAGCAAATCAGCCTGGAGCAAAGCAGCGACTGTTTGACATGTGAGATCAAGAAGGCTTGGGATATTGAGATAATTCGCAGCAATCATAACATCAAAGAGAATGGATGGTTCGATCTTCTTCATGAAATCAGCGTCCCACTCCTTGAGATCTTCTTCTTCGTTGCTCTCGACGTGCTTCTTGCAATACGCGATCACAATCTTGAGGATCTTACTTGTGACGTTTGGAAGCGGGATTCCATTATCGGCGCATTCGTCCTCAGCCATATTATTTATCGTCACTGATTTGCGTGCCACGGCTTCGTCGACCTCGAACGATTTACCATCGGAGCTCTTCAACACGATCATCTTCTTCGACATTGTTAATGGGGCGAGTTTTCTCTGGAAGCAAATTTGATCAAAGAAGATTGAAGAAGAGCTATTAAAGAAAAATGAAGTAACGAACTTATGAATCTATGCGTCTTGTATTTATAAGCTCTAATTGTCAGAGTCGGTGGGATCAACATTTTTCAGAAATATGTAATTTCATTTTCAGTGGAGTAAACCAAGCTGAACCGGGTTGAATTTAAGATTGGCCCAATTTTGTAGGTTCGGCCCAATACTTGATCAGATTGGTCACAAAGAGAAAAAAAAAAGAAAGGAAAGGAATTGGTTGGTGTTTTTATGTGATTTGTTGTGATTCTCCCTTAAAGATCAAAGAGAGAGAAAAAAAATGTGACAAACACACAATTATGCAAAAACATACACACATATTCGGGGTTTGCCATCAAAATAAGCTACATACATGTAATCATGTAAAGATACATAATATAGATTCTCGTAAAAATAACTTAAAAGTTACATTAAAAAAACACACTAATAGATTTCACAACAACACATCTTCAATTAAGAAGATTCTTCTTCAATGTATAGAGAGGACCTTTACTAGCTTGTTCCATATTCAAGTAATTCCCACCTGAACGGCTGAAAGACATATAGCACTTCCGGGCAACTCTTGAACAAAAGGGCGACACAAACGCAAACCGCTGCTATCGCTACCATCGAAAGCATCGCTGGCCTGTAGGCAAGAGACTTGTGTTGCGTGGTGACAAACACACGTTTGTGATCACAGAGCTTACATTGGTTTATCTGACTTATCGACAAGCTTGAAGAATCCATTAGACTCCTCTTTTCTTGTTTGTGCTCAATGTTGAAAGACTCAGGAATGTTGACCACCACGTGTTCTTCGGCGGTTGGTTTCCGATTGAGTTTCCGTTGCACCAGATGAATATATGAGAAGTGACCTCGTAAACGTGCGTAGTCTTCTGGTGTGAATCCGGTATTGTCCTGGGAAATCTTCCAAGCTTGAATACCAATCTGAACCAAACAAGAAGTTTTTTTTATCAGACAAAAACAGATTTTGAGTGTACAGAAGTTGAAGAGGGAAATCAAATTCAAACCCACCATTTCGGGATCCTCAGTAAGAGCATCCAACACATCTTCTGACCCGTCTTTACCAGCTGCAATGTGAAGCGGTGTTAAACCGCCTGGACCAGCTGCATCGGGTCTAAACAAACCGGATGATGTCTGGTTCTTCTTCTTGGGAATGAATCTTAGAAGCATCTCAACCATGGGTTTTGAATTTTTCCTTACGGCTCTGTGAAGAAGACACAGTTCTGATAACGCAGCATCAGGAGATGGATCAACAGTGCCTTCTTCGAATAGTATATTTAATAGCTTCTTGATCACAGCATACCATTCCCGGTCCATTGAGTACTCTACTAGAAACTTAAACCGTATTAAAGGAAACAGATCCTCTGGATTATGATCTGATGCTGCAAGTCTTGACTTGAGTTCACTTCTGTGAAGAAGCCAACCGATTTCGTGGATGAAATCCATTGCTTGCATTGCAGAATCAGTACCGGTAAACTCTAATGTGCTTTCGAGTCTTCGGATTTCAGAACAAACATCTTCGTCCTCAGATACTATGAAAGGGAAATAACTACTGCTTAGCCCGCCTTGATCTTCAATCTAGATTATTGTCAAGCAAAACATTGCCTTTAGATCTCAATGCAACAAGAGAAAAAGCAGAACATGAATTTGAAAGTACACTTACTTCCATGAAACCTCGACCACTTGCAATAGGCATCTCACAGGAAAATTTGACAAAATCAATCTCATTATTCACCCTAAGATCATCTCTCTCTTCCATCACTCCTTGTGTTGCTTCCTGAACCAAGTATGTTCCTTCTACAGCACAAAGTAACCTGTAGAAATGGCGATTAGCATCAGCGGAAAATATAGGGAGGGTCAAGCTTCAAAGAGTATATATACATACCTTGTGCCATGTCGACGGAGATTGATGCCTTTTACTGTAAATTGAGCTTTCCTTGTTACAGCAAGCGGTCTAACAGTAATAATTTGGCTATAATCATGGCTTCTCAGAGGTAAAGATGTGTCAAGAACAACCTGACCTGTAGCACGAAATAAGAAGAATACTCAAATCTCAAGAAAAAATAAGGACACTGTAACATAAATCCAAAGATTCTCAACACTAACCATCAAACGCAAATGCGAGTTGGTTTTGCACCCTAAGATAAATCCACCCATCAGTCCATAAAGGATCATCTGAGAGATCTAGAAGCCTCCTCAAGCTGAAACTCAGATCACAACAAAGCTGCCAGAAAAAAGTAACGGGAAGTGATTCCATGAGACAGATGATAATTTGGGAAGACCAGAGAAAGAGGTGACAAAGTGATTCTTACTTCTTCCCAAGAAGCTTCATCTTGACGAAGATAAATGGTCAAAACGATACAACCAGGTCTAATATAGCTCTCCATGTCAGTTGGAGTATGAGCTAACCAGTTAAAAATCTGAAAATTCGAATATTAGAACACATCAATATCACTTTCCAAATCACACAGTGATGCAACTGTAGAAGTTACATACCTGTCCTCGTAAGGCAACTGGAAAATCATTCGGCTCTTTCCCAAATAGTTTGAACACAATCCGGTCAGTACGGCTCTGAATATGCAACCAAAACGTAACAAGAAACGTTACAGTGAATTATATATAAGCAACGAAAAATGAATGGATGAAAGGTGAGATTTATACCTGAGCATCTCCACCGGAACTTGAAGGTGATTGGTCAGAAGCTGAATCTGAATTCCTCCTACTAGTTTGAGGTGGACTAGACTGACGCGAGTCTTGATGATAATCAAGAGAACTAGTTGCTGGATTTGTGGGAGGAGCTGATGATCTCTCTATATCTGTAGTATCATCTGAGTCTATGTAGATATCATTCAAATCAAAATCATTCATTTTGACTTGTTTCTCCGGCCTATCCGGGGCAGCTGTCTCTTGAGCACCATTGGCAAACACTTCTTGCCAATGTGTTTCAGGCACTGAATGATGCTTTATATTCTCTCGAGGGGCTTGCTCGAGTGAAAGCAAATCCGACGAGTTTCCAATATTTTGAGAAGCCTGGACTCCTCCTCCACCCTGTAGAAGCCCAACTAAATTCTTCCCTATATGTTCACCAGCTTGGCTTACAAGACTCTTTAGAAGTTGAGACAACAGATCCTGATCACCCGTTTGATCTGATTGATTCGCTGCAAACCAAACACGAAACAGAACACAGAATAACAGCTGGTTTCAGCGTTCTTCTAGGACTAAAACTCGAATGTCCAAATGAAACTTTCATGAAGAACTTACAATGTAAATTGGAGAGTATCTTCAAGAGAGTAATCAACAGATAATTGCTTGTTTGACCATCACTCAAAGGATTCCCATTGCCTATAGTATCAGGATTTGCTTTCCTTCTACGCTTATTATGCCCAGCCAAACGTCTACGACAACTTCTCTTTCCTTCATCAAACTCTTCAAGCACATGAAACCTGCAGACAATTATTTTTTACTATAGGATTAAACCAAATCGCATTACTGACACCGGGGCATAAGACCCAATACTAAAGTTGAATCCTTTTCTAAACCTTACCTACTACACTGCTGACAAAACCTCTGCATAATTCCTCCAACAAGTGCACTAGTAGCTTTAGAATGCATCTCACAAACCTTATGACGTCTATGATAATCCTTAACCTTGCTTAAATCAACTCCACAGTTCTCCACCTGACAAGAAATCGCCCGACTCGGAATCCCTCCTCCAAGTTTCGTCTTTTTCGCACCATTTCCCTCAATATTACCACCAAGATTCAAAGTAAGTCTATGAGCATCATCATCACCATCCCTCAAGTTATCTTCTTCCATTGCTATCACAGTAACAGCTCCTCTTTTCTTCTTCTTCTCCATGATTTCGACAATTGCTTCATCAGAACACGTAGAAGAACTGTTCGATGAGCCATGATTCAACTGTGTAGCAACGAATAGATCACCATTCCATTTCCAATCATTCAAATCCCACTCTACACTCCTTTTACCACTAAACCCATATTCTAAACTGTGACCTTCTTCTTCACCTTCAATTCTAGCTTCCATCACAAACTCGATTACAAGAAGAGAACTGAAATTGGAGAAATCAAAATCAAACCCAATTCATAACTTAAAGATCGGAGCTTGAAGAAAAGACTCAGACACATGCCTTTGTCCAAAATCAAGTCCCTTTCTCTATCGGAAGAAACCTAATTCCTCTTTTTTTAAATGAAAATCCAAGCAGACAAAACTGACTTATAACTAACTATAAAGGAATTAAAAAAAAATATTCTCCCCAAAAAAAACAGCTGGCAACACCTGGAATCAGAAAAAGCACGGTCACCGGAGATAAAGAAAATTTCCCGCCGTTAACGGTAACGGAACATGAAGTGACGGAGATAAAACGATGATTAAAGAGAAGGAGAAGCGTTTGTAGCGTGAAGGATATGGTTTTATGGTTATGAATGATGCTAGTACCAAAAAAAAAAAAAAGTTAGATTTAAAGCATCTTCATTTCGACACAGAGAGAGAAACTGAGAGAAGACGAAGAAACATTTTATTTTTTTAATTTTACAAGAAAAACATTGTTATGTAAAGAAAAACTAGGGGAGGTCCCCGCGCCCAGCGCGGGGTTGTATGTTGATTAAGACCAGAATTAATAATTAATATTTAGGGTTATCAAGTTAGGGATATTTATTGAATTAATTTTGTCAAGAGTCTAATTTTTATAACGACATTAATATAGAATTATGGTAAAACGCTATAACTTTTGATATATATTATTAGTAATCAACAATTAATAGTGTTTTTGAATCACAAACAATTATTAGTGTTTATATCTTGATATATATAATAGAATTAAATATAAAAAATCTATATATTTAAACCAACAATATATTAGCAACGCCCCGACCGCCAGTGTCCATGGGTTCCCACGTCCAGTCTCGGTCTTTAGGCCCATCTTCTTTGTTTTGTCGTACTCTTGATTTTATGACATATTCATGCTTACTTGTTTCTTTCATATTAGCAACGCCCCGACCGCCACTGTCCGTGGGCTCCCCACGTCCAGTTTCGGTCTTTAGGCCCATCTTCTTTGTTTTGTCGTACTCTTGATTTTATGACATATTCATGCTTACTCGTTTCTTTCATATTTGTAATGCCACGACCGCCACTGTCTGTGGGTTCCCACGTCCAGTTTCGTTCTTTGAGCACATCTTCTTGGTTTTGTAGTACTCTTGGTTTTATGACATATTCACGCTTCCTCGTTTCTTTCATATTTGTAACGCTCCGACCGCCACTGTCCGTGGGTTCCCCACGTCCAGTTTCAGACTTTAATTTGGGCCCATCTTCCTGGTTTTTGTTGTATTCTTGATTTTATGACATATTCATGCTTTTAGATTGTATGTCACTGGAGTTTTTCGTAGTTGGAAACAAATAATTGAAAAATATAATCTCTTACCATATCTCTTACCTATCAAGGAAGTCATCTTGCTCTTTGAAGTAGTTATGTACGTAAAATTTCAATGGTATAGAAACAGGCATCTCCTTTGTATATATCGTGTCATATTTATCGTCCCTATTGTAGTATCTTTGTCTCTACCTTCGCCACTGGTCGCTGCGTAACCCTTCAGTTGATCTCTTGTTTATAAAACCCATATAAAAAGTTGTAAGAGAAATATCATTTTCTTAACTGTATCGTATATGTATTTGTAGTATATTGATCTGAGATTGCAAAGATGTATGCCTATCAAGAAGCTCTTAGCAAAGTAAACACTGAAGATAGGTATTAATAATGAGAGGGTTACAGAGAGCAAGTATCTATCCATTAGAAACCACTATGTGCAACTGAGAATAATTCATATATGTACATACATACACATGTATACAACGTATTGAAGCTTTTAAATTTAAATATCGAATGCTACAAAACTGGAAAATTGCTTGTGGAGAAAGCAATATGAACATGGCCACATATATAACAAATAACCGATTATGCTTGTCGTAGATCATTCTCTTTCAAACCAAAAGTTTTACCTAAACAACATATCAAGTGACTCACAAGAGATACATAAGAGCCATATCCTAAAAATATCCGGCAAAGCAAAAACGCTCCAGGTTCGAGAAGGAAGTCATTGGAAAATTTGAGTATATACCAAACTGGAGAGTAATTCGGCTACAAAGAGAGATGTGTTGGCTTTGAAGAAAAAGCTATGTGATGCTCTACCTTTTATTTATGAATTTTATGCTATGAATATATGTTTTTGTTAGGGTTCAACTTCAGTCTCCGGATTAGAGACTTATATTCATCCGACAAACAATTCGATGTCACAATCAACGCTACAAAATTGGTGGGTTCTCTCTATTAACAAACAAAAAAAAATTATGGGGTATATATATTTTTTTTTGTTTTGTTAGATCCATACGACGAAGAATATGACGAAGAACACCAAAAATTCTCATCAATCCGGTACGTTTGATCTTATTTTTATTAGTTTAACAATTACGGTTATGTCCGAATCTGAAATAACCATGGCTCCAGACTCCTTCACACCATGGCCACATATCACCGGAGTGGAGACGATTTCAAATTTGGAGCTTCTCTTCGCATATAAAATCATACATATGGTCTCTTTGTTTCGGGTTCCCTCTACAATAATTAGTACATATTTCAAAACTGAGCTACAAAAGAGCACATTGGATTTTGGTAAACATCAAGATTGCTTCCTACCTTCCAAGAAACATGATAGACTAATTCACATCCAAGACCAAACATTAGCCACATAAAGCCTGAATCAAATTAAACGATCTTAGGATGCTCTTCATAATCCGTAAGTTAAAGAGACTTGCATTAATATTGCAAATTAGACTCTAGAGGTCCACAATGGTTAATCAGAGTGTATCAAAGACGACGAATAAAGCATGAATTAGAATATCAGCAGAGAAAGCACACAAATATTCAATAAACGTAATCAATCACTGAGAATAGCATGGACCCAACTTTTGAAAGATTCATAAAAAAGGAAGATTTTTCCTATGCAACAATATTCAAACAATGAGAAGATCAATGATTGATGACTAACCATACAACCGAAGCAAAGCCATAAACAGAAACGAAAGTACTAAAGAGCCACAACAGCAGTGATACGACATTTGTTTCCTCGCACTGGAAACAATGACGTGCTTCCATAAATCCAATCTAGTTTTTATGGAAAACAAACCTGCATTCATAATAAACACTACTATTAATTATTATTTTTTATGCAAGAATTAAATGGCAGTATAAAAAATTCAATGGTTAGTGCCGAAAAAAAAAGCAAGGATTAGTTATGATATCAAATCAAAATTAAATATCAAGCAAGGTATTTACATAAAATTAAGGCAGTGGAGGATCTAAGAATTTTTTATATGACAATATCTACAACTAAACAAACAAAATTTATATATTTTTAAAACAGAATCATTATTTGTTTTTTGGTAAGATTAAAACCGAATCATTATCATATTAGTAAAATTATCATTTATTTATTATTATCCACGTTAATTTAAAAGTTTAAGAGAATATCTGCTTTTTCTCATAAAAGGATGGAATAATAACATAACTCTTTTAGATTTATAACTATATTTGACATTATCATATTAAATCTATTAAGATAAATATATTTCTTTTTGAAAAATATAAATAAAATGATAATATAATTATTATAGATTTAAAATTATATTATTATCCATGTCAAAATTTTAAAACATTTTACTTTTTTCTCACATAGGAAGATAGAACAATAACGTAACAGTTTAAGATTTACAACATAAAAATAATATCAGAATTGGAACGCCAAATCATAATCAACACAATTAACACAACTCTAATGGGAAATTAGAGTTATCTTGTGATTAAAATACTAAACAAACAAAACTAACCGAAACAAAACAAAAGTCTTCCTTTCAAAATCATTAACGTGACGGATTGCTGACTGATTAAGTTGAAGTTTTAGGCATTTAAAGATCTAGAAAGATGATTAAGGTTAAACATTTTTATTTATTTTAAACAACGTTTGAATGTTGACAAAAAAAGAAGAAGAGAGTGTTGGGACCATCGGGAGAGACAACGTTGAGCAGCTGCGAAAGAAGCCAACGTTGTCTATTATGTTCCTCACAGTGTTTGATTTGACTTTTGATGACATTACACTCCTGTCCACTTGTTGTCTCGAAAGTTCATGCAATGGAAAATTATTAAACAAAACAATTTACTTTTATGTATAAATCCTAGGGAAGAACCGATCAAGCTAAGATCAATGGTTGTGGTTTTAGTACCGTATACTTCTCAAATATACCCGTTGAATAACGGAAATCCGCAAGACGGGGAGGAGACGAAGTCAACCTAGCTGGCAAAGGAGCTAACCCAGCTCCTTTGGTCTTATTTATGGTCATATGTATTTAGCAAAATATGGTATACAAACCGAACCAATCAACAACAAAACCTGGTTTTAAATTGTTGTATATTTCTCAAAAGTCAAAACCCATAATAACCAATGGAACAGAAGAAGCTAATGCAGAGCATACTTACGCTTGGAGTAAAGAGTGATGCAAGCTTCCATTGGCACACCCGAAAACGCATCAGAGCATGGAAAGAAACCTAAAAACCAATAAATTAAAAAATAATTAAATCTTAGTGCATGGAAAACGAATCCTATACATACCAAAGTCCGAATCTCAATGCCTTAGAATGACCTCGATACCAAAAACTTTAAGTTACTACTTCCATATATGTAATATTTTAGTTTGGGGAGAGAGATTGGCAACGAAGAGTAATTCCTGAATTTAACAGCCAAGTTTGTTATCCCTAATCTAAATAGAGGAATACTTAAATTGTATTAACGACAAAAATTAGCCTCCTCTGAAGATTCATCCCTGAAATAAGTCATCTTTCTGACTTTGTGGCAACTGTGTTATCAAAAGTTGAGTGTTTCTTCTGAAAAAAGACATATTTGAAAATAATAAGAACATGTACCTCAACAAAATCGGGAGGTACCTCATCTTTTTACAACAAAAAGAAACATACCAAACCATCGATGATTACCTTCTCAAAAGTTGAAACCAAACTTTTTGATTATAAAAATTGATTAGTGGTGAAAATAGTGAAACCATAAATACAAAAAAAAAAAAATCAAATTTGTACATATAAACTATAAGATCACCTGTTTATTCATTGAATTAGGTCCAAATTTTCCATACACCAGTTCACATCGTCCCCTCCATACATCCACCCTACAATAAAAAGAAAAATTAAAATTAGGTAGAAGCAAAAAAAAGTTTGAAAAAAAAGAACAAAAAAAACAAGGGTTAGTTATGATCTGAAATTGAATACAAAAATATTTGTAAAACTGCCATTTATTCATTGTTATCCATGTTTATTTAAAATAATATTTACTTTTTTCCGTAAAAATATGAAATAATAACAACTATTTTAGATTTACTACTATATCTGATACTATCTTATAAAATATATTAAAATTTAAGGGAAAATTCCTTTCTGTTTCAAAAATAAGGCGGAACAATAATATAATTTTTGATTTACAATAGATAGACATGCATGGTATCCATATGCGTCATGTCACGCTGATCCATATTTTTTTCCAAAACTCGATCTAATTGCTATTATGTGCAAAAATCACAGCCGTTCACGTTCATGTTCACGTTAGCACTCCATACCTTAATTCACATGTAAACCTCTCTGCCTATCTCTGACTTCAGCTCTCTCATCTTCGAGTCTCCCCAAGAAAGTTTTGACACCACACCAACATTTCATTCGTCAAAATTAAATCGAGTTTGCACAAGGTTACAACCGATTAATAGGTGGTCTTCTACATTTTATTTACGATTTTATGCTATGAATATATGTTTTTGTCAGGGTTCAAGTCAATCTCCGGATTAGAGACTTATAATCATCCGACGAACAATACGATGGCGTGATAACCGTTTCTAAATTGGTGGGTTCTCTTTCATTGATCTACATATTATTTTTTTTGTTCGTTTTTTTCCAAATATTTAGATTGAAACGACGACGAACACGACGATCATACCAAAAATTTCATCTATTCCGGTACGTTTGATCTTTATTTTAATTAGTTTAACAATTAATAGCCGTATTCACACGACGAAGAACACGATGAATTCAATTAAAGCTTCTTAACTGGTACTTCGTTGTTCCTTTTTTTTTTTTGGTTAATTATCATGTTTATTGTTTCCAAAATTATTTTTTCCTGGTTAATTCCGAAATTCAATTTAATTTTTCCAAAATTAATTAGATTTCATTAAGGGTAATTAAGTAATTACGTAAAATCAAGAACTCAACAAGAGCCGAGAGTCCGACACGTCAGCAAAAACACTTCTCAAATATTGTTATATATAGATATAAAATAGAAATAATGGTGGGGACCACTTCCCCATATTTCGTGTCTCACTCGATTTCGCCTTTAAAAAAACAAAATTAATTAGAAAAAATTACCCATAGGTTATAATACTCTGCTTCCCGGACCATTTGTGTTGTGGTGTGCGCTCGTAGATAGAATTTCCTACGGTGAGATGTATGTTAAGCGCAGTTATCTATTGTAACTGTGTGATATGGCAATGTTTAGTTAGCTGACAAAGCAAAAAGGCAAAACAGAGAAGAAGATAAAGTGTCGGCGGTGTGAAATCGGTTTGACTTTGACTGTTTAGGAAACAATAGGATTGCGTGGGTCCAACAAGGTCAAAACAACCTTCATCATAAAAAGTTTAAATGATGCTAGGCCCATTTCTAGATCCACTTAATCAAATTAATTTTACCGTAGTTGAATACTTGAATTTGAATACAAAAGATCGGAGATATCATCGTACGACAAAACAATTGAAATATTAAATATATAAAGGGAAAAAACCCGAAAAAACTGCCATCTATTTTTTTTTGGACGTTTAATACCTGTGTTTTTAAATTTGGAATAAAAATACCTCATTTAATTTCGATTGCCTTTTAAAACAATCGTTTTTTTAAAGTTGGTAATTTCGAACCCGAGGCTTAACAGTCGTCACTGACCGTAACAGAACAAGTTAACAGTGTTAAATCTTAACCCCACATGTTTATATAATTATATACCATCTGTTGCGAATTATTACGAAAATGTTAATGTACCTTGGTGGTAGCGTGGGTCTTTTTGAAAGCTACCAGAGCTGGGTTCGAATCCCCAACTTGTTTTTTTGTTTTCCCTTTGTTTTTCACTTCTTCCTCTCAGATCTCCAATGTCAAAAGAATCAACTAATCATTTTTAAGAATCACATCGGAATTAGAAACAAAATCATGATCTTATGGGTATTGTGATAACCCATGAACAATTCGAAAACAACCTTCAATCGGATTGGTAAACAACTTTAAATCTGAAAAAAATGAGAGATTTGTGATATTGAAAATTGGAAATCAAATTACAAATCTCTCTCCTTTGCATCATCGGAGATCTAAGAGGAAGAAATCGTCATCACCACCGGAGAAGAATCGAAAACCAACGCGCAACCATCAGCTTATGAGGTTTACAACCTAGCTCTTGAGAATCACAGAAGAAATTAATTTAAAAAAAAAAAAAAAAAGGAGAGAGGTTGAAGAATCGAACTCAGCACATGAGGTTTACAAAACCAACGCTCAACCACCAGGCTACATTAACATTCTCATAAAGTATTGCAAACAGAAGGTATATATTTATATAAACACGTGGGGTTAAAATTTAACGCTGTTAAATAATTCCGTTACGCCCAGTAACGACTGTTAAGTCTCGGGTTCGAAATTACCAAGTTTAAAAAAACGATAGTTTTAAAAGACAATCGAAATTAAAAGAGGTATTTTTATTCCAAATTTAAAAACACAGGTATTAAACGTCCAAAAAAAATAGATGGCAGTTTTTTCGGGTTTTTTTCCAATATATAAATAGAGTTACAATTCATTAATAAATGAATAAAATCACCATTGAAGAATTCATTAAAAAGTAGAAAAACAACGGATACATGATACTAACAGTTACTCATTAGAACTAGGCGTAACCCGTATTCGATCGGCGGCGACACAGCAATTCCATAACCAAAGTAAGATGAATACGGTCACAAAAATACCGAATATTCCAACACAATATATTATACCCACATGATACATATTGTTTCTCTACCTCACCAAAACTTGTTTCTTCTTAACTTCTTTTCGTGTCTTCTTAACAAAGCTACTAGACAAAAGGTTACTTTGCAAAAAGTTAGTTTGTATATTCATCTCATAAGAGGAGTATGTATATAAGTCCTAATTGCCTTATCTCTACAACTTGGGAATCAAAATTAACATATCATAGAACGAAAAATCAAAAACGAAAAAGAAAAGTTAACATAACACAAAAAGATGCATATATACGGTTCTTTAATGTGCTAGGCACCGCCAATCAATTATTTACTATATACTAGCCTCAAATCTACTAAATATGAATACTTCCCGTAGGTAAGTCGAAATAGGGTTTTTACTGTCTACTTTCCTAATTTAAACGTCAAAAGAAATGGTCGTTTTCCAATTTTTACCAATTCTTCTTGTATTAAATCAAAAAGGAATATAGCAGCAGGTGTGTACCAAATAAATCCGTGTTCTTTCTCTTGTACAACCGAGACTCTTTTTTTTTTACTGTAGTTGAATTAATCTAAAAACTAATAAATTTGTATCTTTCATAAATTATTTAGAATTATCAAACTTGAAACTGAATGACTAAATAAATAATTAAATAAGTAATTAGAAAATGAAAAAGAAACAAAAGGATTCCAAAAGAGATTCATCGAATGATATGATGATTAGTAAGAGAGACTCCTAAAACAGAGAAGAGGAGAGACAAAAAAAGATAAGTGAAATCGCCTTTGGAGAAAAAAAAATCACAAAGGTCAAAAAATAAATAATGAATTCTACTATAACTCCTGATACATTTTATGTGACTTTGATCTGGCACTTGGGTGAAACCGAAGTGTCAAGAAGCATCATTAACTCCTTTTTGGTTTTCAGTATAATTATGTCATTATCCACCACAGCTTCTTTAACATTCACTAGGCATTCCGTTTTCCCAAGAAAACTCCTCAAGTGTTTCAATTCTTGACTAGTTCCTCCATAACCAAGTATATGCAACACCTTCAAATGGTTGAGAGGCATGAAGACATCCCCTGTGTAACCATTCAAACCCTGAAGAAGTATCAATCAAGAAGATGTATGCAAAGGATCAACCACTAAGTTAATATATCTATTCATGGCTTTTGCTTAACATACCTGGATGATTAGAGTTTCAAGCTTTGGAGATAGCTCAAGCAGTTTTGGCAGCAGTTTCCAACCTCGTCCTTGTTTAGTGCTCTTACTCCCAAACGATAAATTAACAAGATTGTTGAACACGGGTAGAAGTAGTCCATGTATAATACATCGACAAATCACCAAACATACACACTTATACGCACTTGAAGAATGTCCAAGCTGATCTTCAAAAGTTTTAAAGAAAGAAAGAAAATAGGAAAACTTACATCAACAGAATCAGGAGAAAGATGCAAGGTCTTGACGTTGCTTATCCCAATAATGAGACCCGATATATATCAGGCCTCGTGCTCTTTTTAGGATAACGTATATCCAGCCTAGCTTCAACTAGGGCCTCCAAGTTAATTGGTGTATACTCATTCAAGGCGTAGTCGAAGTAGTCCAGGAAGACAAGACTTGGAGTGTCAAATGACAGACCACTCATAAAATCAATTTCAGACTCAGCGTCATAGTGAACTGATAGTTTCTTGATGCTATGATTCGATATGCAGAATGGGGTTCCTATATAGTCCTCGTGACGTACAGATAACTCCTCGAGCACTGGACAACTAGTAAGAAGCAGACGACACATATCATATTCAAAAAATATTGAATTGATGAAGAGAATCTTAAGCGCTGGAAGACACATATCTGGAGGAAGCACTTCAACTCCAATAAAAATTTGTGTTCCAAGTGTCAGTTTAACCAATGTCTTGCTCGTGAAGAGCTGACAAGGCAGAGAGATTTCAATCTCAGTCTTGAAACTTAGGTCCACTTCCAAAACACCACGTTCAACAACATCGTAAATCCAGCTACCTACATAAGCCATCTCGCTGTCATCTCCAATGTGACGTTTTAGAACGAACTTCTTTATGGGAGAATCACATTGTGTTCGATCCAAAAAGTTTCTGAAGCTCTCACCCCTCTCTCGTTTATCGTTATGGGGGAGCAGCAAAACAGAGCCATCAAAATCGAAACTATCCACCAAACACATTTCGCCACTTTTTGGAAAGAAGAGATGTTGAAGCAGCTGGTTTCATAGGAAGTAAGGACAAGATGTTGCAAAGAACCTCGTCAGGGAGCCAGCTGATTGCATCTCTAGAGCCAGTGTCCAACTTTTTGGTATCCATAGAGAAAAAAGTGCCTGAAAGACCAACAAGCATATATTTGTAAACTACAACCTTGTAATCCAAGCAACCGTGGTTTTTCTACAACCTAGTGGAAGCTCAAATTGTCCTGGATGCTAAAGAAGTCGCACTTTCAGTTTGATCAACCAGAGTATATAAAAGATGAAAGAAGATGTTTTCTCACAAACAATAAGATATAATTTCCACAATTATAAAGAGCATGTGATTGAGAAGCGTGTAGAAAACAAAGAGGTTAAAACGAAGTATGCCAAAAAAACATATGAACTTGAGGCTAAAGAGAAGTTAGATACAAACCGTGACGGTGGAGGACGGCGCGCGGAAGAGAGACGGAGATTGTCGTGTTCGATTCTCAATACCCGAAATAAGTAAATCCGAAATTATATAATTCAGAATAGCTAATCCTTTTGCCCTTATTTAAAACGACAGAAGAAATGATCGTTTACCTTTATAACATTGTCGTTTGGAAATTTCACTTAGCTTCCTTTTTTTTAACTATAATTTTTTAGTTTCCTAATTATCTGATAAGTTGATGTTAGGGTTTCAAAACTTACTTCAGCAGAATCGAATATATCCGGCCTCTCTATCTTTTTTAGAATGACGAAGATCCAGCCTAGCTTAGACTAGGGACATCAAATTAAAGGTGTGTACTCAGATAATTAAGACTTATCGACACACAATTGGTTTGTAATAAAGCTTATTTCTTTCATTATATTTAATTAGAAAAGATCGTCTTGGTAAAAGAAACATTGGTTTATACTTTATAGCCTTGAAATAAATAAATAAAAATATTTATAAAAAAAGGAAGTAGGAGCCTAAAAAAATTATTCATCTAACATATGAAGTTAATTATGATGAGCCTATGCGTCTGTGTATTTTTTTATAAGCCCTAATTTTCATAGTCGGTCGGATCAAAAATATGTGCCTTTAAGAATCTTTGCTTGTTTTTTCAATTCTCGGCTTTACTACTTTTGCGTATGAGATGTATGACGCACTGATATATATTTGAAAAATATATTACACATTTACACCTTGTGACAAAATTATACCACAACGTATAACAAAAAAGAATATTACAACTGAATAAAGAAATTAAAAGTCGGAGATTCAAAGTATGACGAAATTAATAAAATATCATTGTGTCCCTATATGGATATTCACCAAAAATGGTCAGTATTCAGTAAAGTCTGGTTACCATCAACTTACAAAAGCTAATGCAGCAAGTACTTCTGGTTCTATCCAAGCTAGCTAATACATTATGCAAGTCTATTTGGTCATTAAACACTTCCCCAAAGTTAAAGAACTTTTGGTGGCGTGTCTTACATGATGCCATTCCTGTTGCAGCAAATGTTGCTCGTAGAAACATCAAGATCTCAACAGATTGCATTTTCTGTGGTGAGGCCAAGGAAACTATTTTACACTTGCTGTTTCATTGCCGGATAGCTAGAGAGATTTGGGAATTGGGAGTTATCACCCCTTGGGACTCAAGCAGGTCAGTATGATAAAATTAATTCTTTATATGACATCTTACAATTTGTTTGAGTTGTCAATTTTCCTAAGCTTTTGAGTTTCTAATTATTACGACATTCGAATGCACACAGGGATGGTTGCTGCACTGTACCTCTAGGACACACTCGCTAATGAAAAGACATACAACAAGCAACTAATCCAGTAGCCTTTCTAAAGATAGGAAGATACCATACTTTCAGTCGTATAGCTTTTAAAGACCTTTTAGACGTGAAAAGAGTTTGGATATTATAACCTCTCTTTATCCCTCCATTTTCTCAGCTATTGTTTTGAATGTGGAACAACTGATATATAGTACTATTACGCGTAAGAGACAATGATGTCTACAATATTAGCAGCATCAATGCCTACCAAGATTTAGCAGTGTCATTTGATGAACTTGTAAGTTTAGCACAGACGGACAAATTGTAGATGTAAGCAACCACACCAAGAAGATTAGGTCGAAAAATTACTTATCTAGTTATATGTTGAGAATATAGAAACTTTATAAATATATACTATAAAGTGTGACAAAAGATTAAAAAAACTAGTCGACTTTACATGAGTTTAATAAAGTTACATAGTATAATATGAATAAACTAGATGACTTGTGCGACTTTGGAATGGCAATTTGCTTTTAGTGAAACTCCAAGAAGCATCGTTATATCCTCTTTTCGTTTGCAATCTTATGCCATCATCCACCACAGCTTCTGCATTACGTTTTTTCCCAAGAAAACTCTTCAACTGTTCAAACTCTTCATCAGTTCCTCCATAATCCAGAATATGCAACTTCACTTGGTTCCGACGCATGGAGACATCGCTTCTGTAACCCTTCAGATCCTGAAGAAACATCAATCAAGAAGATGTATGTAAATGATCAACCACTAAGTTGTTCATGTATATGTAATTGTTCATAGGTTTTGCTTACTGAGTATACCTGGATGTTTAGAGTTTCAAGCTTTGGACACTGCTTAAGCATCTTTGCCAGCAATTTCCAACCTCGTTTATTCTTAATCCCAAGAGATAAATTAATCAGATTGTTAAATACCGGTAGAAGTAGCCCATATTTACAGCATGAATAGATCACCTGAAACACACAATCAATCACAGTTGAAGAATGTCCAAGAGTTTTTAAACGACAGAAAGAAATTGCCTAACTTTACCTCAACCGAAGCGGAAGATAGATGAAGGATCTCAACATTTCTTATCCCCATAATGAGATTCGTTACATCCGGCCTCTCGACATGTTCAGCCGGATAAAGTTCCAGCTTAGCTTCAACAAGGGAATCTAAGTTAACTTGTGGATACTCATACAAGGCGAAATCAGAGTAGTGAAGGTACTCCAGATTTGGCAGGTCAAATGACAGTTCGTCCTCACGATGAAGGTCGTAGTCAACTGATAGTCTCTTAACCGTCGGACTCGATATGGTGTGAGGGATTGCATTGTTTTTGTGATGGACTGATAACTCCTCGAGCACCGGGCAACCAGCAAGAAGCACATAACAGAAATCTTCATATTCAAAGAAAACTGTATCGATGAAGAGAAACTTAAGAGATGGAAGTAACACATCTGAAGGAAGCTTTCCAAGGTTGAGCGCTGTCCCTAGTGTCAGCTTAACCAGCGTTTTGCTTGCGAAGAGCTGAGGAGGCATAAAGTGTAGACCCCAATCTATTATCTGTAGGTCCAATTCAACAACACCACGTCCTACAACATTAGATATCCAGCGTCCCACACAAGCCCTTTGACAGTCACTGTGCGCACCAATGTGGCATTTTAGTGAGAATTTCTTGATTGAATAATCACATTGCAAAGCCAGTGTTCGATCCACACAGTTTTTGAAGCTCTCTGGAAATACATGTTCACCCTCTTCCGCATGCAGATGGAGGGAATCATCAAAATCAAGACAATCCGCCAATCTATACATAAAAGTCCACTTTTTCGAGAGAAGAGATGTTGATACAGCCTGTTTTGTCGGCAGAAACGACAAGATTTTGCCCAAAACTTCGTCTGGGAGACAGCTGATTGTAACTCCCGAACAGGGCTTTTCAAAGTTTGTGGCAGCCATAGAGATTAACAGCTAGTGCCTGAAAACATGAAGTGTGTCAAACAATGCACCTACCATAAAAAGCTATGATATTTCTATGACTTAGCAGAATCTCAAAATTTGCGTCAATGAAGATCGAAAGTACATGAATTTCGGCAACCAAGTACAAGATGAAGCGGAATTGAAATTGTTTCAGGAAACAAAAAAATGGTCAGAGACGGCGAAGAAACTAAAGGTTCAAGCTTTTTCATTTTTTGGATTGGATTAAAGGTTTGTGCTTTTACGCTAGAATAATTCAACCGCTGGATAACCCAGAATGCTACAAACACAAAATTGAATGGATGCTAGAGAGAGAGAGAGAGAGAGAGAGAGAGAGAGAGAGAGAGAGAGGGAACAAATATATAGATTTGAGCAAGCACACCACATGAACACGAAAAGCGGAATTAAGGATATTTCAGAGAGAGATTATATAAAATAAAAAAAGACAGAACATTCAAAGACCAATACGAACCCGGGCGTGATGGTGGCGAAGGGCAAAAACAGATGCAGAGACTGATGGTCGTTCGGGGATATAGATCGGAGTCGCCGATTCAGAACTAAGTGGTTTTTGGGGCTATCTGTACCGTCAATTAGAGAAAATAAATAATACAGATAATTTCCTTTGTCGATGTAAAAAAAAAATACAGTTTCTTTTTTATTTAAGACAATGGATAGTTTTTAGGAAAATTTGCACCTCTAACATACAAAATAATAATTAAAAAAAAAAAAACAGGTAAGTAACAAAAAAGGGAAGGAAAAATCTAAAATATATATATATATATATATATTTTAAACATTTGTAATCGTCTGTTAACTATACATTAAAACTAGGGAATTTTGCCAAATATGCCACATTTTGGGAAAATCTTAGCAAATATACCACATTTGAAATGGATTTAGCATTCATACCACATTTGGTGTTTGTGTGGCAATTCTTGGACAATTTTGCCCTTCTCTGTGCGTCAGGTATGTGTCAGGGGAAAGAGCTACAGTATACGCCGGTTGGGAAACGGGGACAACTTTGTGTCAGAGAAGGACAACTTTGTCTGAAAGACAACTTTGTGTCAGAGAAGAATGACAAAACATTGCATTAAATGCAGTTTACATTTACTATGGACAATAATTATGAAATAGAGTGAATGATGTCCCCTAAGGATAAGTCCAGATCTCTTGATTGTCCATTGCCAGATGATGTGGTTTTACCAGCCAGAGATCTGGATTTACTCGGGAACAACTTCTCTTGATTGTCCATCGCCAGATGATGTGGTTTTACCAGTCAGAGATCTGAATTTACTCGGAGACAACTTGATCTTTATTTTATTCTGCCAGAGAGCCGAAGACGAAGATCTGGATTTACTCGGGGACAACTTTGTTTTACCGGCCAGAGGGAAAAAAAAAGGTTCAATAATCCGGGTAAGTGAGGACAATATTGTTCGACTAATCTGTGGACCAAAATAGATGCCGAGAAATCTAAATAAAATTCAAAACCCTTAAACGAGAACAATTGGTAGACAAAATGTGGAATTCATGATAATAAAACAAAATGATGAATCGGGGACAAGATCTAAACGCAACAGAGAATTCTCATTCGGGGACAAGATCTGGACAACAGTAGAGAATGTTTATATGAAAAAAAGTTTTGTCGTGAATGAGAGAAAGAACTAGACAAAGAGAGAGATAAAGTGAAAGTGAAAGAAATAAATAAAGAAAATAAAAATGTAACAACAAATAAAGAAAGAGAAAATTGTAGTTACCAATGTAGAGAAATAAAAGAAGGCGGAAAAGTCAGAAGGGCACATTAACTACAGGTTTTGGTCTCTCATGTTGGAGGGTAAAATGGTCTTTACCAACAGCAATTGTGGTATAAGAGAAAAATGAGATATATACATTTTTGGATGACTTTAGCAAATAAATCCTTGAGTTAGAATGTATTTACGGATGAATGCCATTGGCATTAATTATTTAAATTTGAAAATATTAATTAAAGATATTACCAACACGATTTCGAGAATCATAAATTCATATCTTCCTTAATTTTCTGAGTCATTAATGTGATAATCTTTAGGAAATATTTCTCTGTAAAAAAAAAAAAATCCACATTAATGAAGGCATTAAAATCGACACTAACAATTAAATTATTTAGATATTCAATTATTTTAAGATTCTTATATCTTATTTGATATATTTTTTTAATATCTCATTCTTTAATTACTGCGTTTAGAATTTATTGGTTGTTACCTATTTTTTGGTGAAATTTATTGGTTGTTACTTAATAAGTAATTATGGTGCGTTTATTTTAGTTAATATCTAATTTAAAGGATTTGTTTTCTTTTATTATTAATAAACGAATAACATGTATAGAAATAAAAGATTTTTCTTGCGACTCCATAATAAAAATATTAAACTCTTATTTTCTACATTTCTTACACATAATATCCTCTTATTCAATAACAAAAAATATATATTGCATATTTTTAAAAATATTTATAATATTTAAATTATATAAAAAGTTTGTAATATTAATATTATTTCAACTCTATACAAATTTAATATATATGTATATATATCTTATGGGAACCATTTAAAAGAAATTTTTAAATTGACTTGAATTATATAGCTTTTAAATAAAAGTATTATTAAAAAGAAAAATAACTAAATGATGTTTAATTTCACGGGACGGGTAATATGATGGGACGGATTTGGGTTGATATTTATAAAAGATAGTAGGGAGACTCACAAAAATGCCCCTTTTTCAATACCCCTTTTCAAAAATGCCCCATTTGGCTGTCCATTTTTAAAAATACCCCTTTTTATGTACAAAATGACTAAATTACCCTTCTTCTAATAAAAGATATCATAAATATATAAGGAAATATAACAAAATTAGGTCCACAAAATACAAAATATTTTTTGGCGGGAAAAGTGATCCCTCAATTTTTCCCGCCAAAACACTTGTAAAAAACCTTTAAAATACCTTGTAAAATTTTCCCGTAAAATTTTTTCCCGCCAAAAATTTTTTTTTGCGGGAAAAGTGATTCCGTAATTTTTTTGGCGTTAAATTTTTGGCGGGGAAAAATTTACAAGGTATTTTAAAGGGTTTTTACAAGGGATTTATAAGGTGTTACAATGTATATTTAAAAGGTTTAAC
>NW_003302551.1:19650851-19697338 GCF_000004255.2 Arabidopsis lyrata subsp. lyrata
TACAAGGTTTTTTTATAAGGTTTTACAAGTTATAAGATTTTACAGTTGTTATAAGGTGTTACAAGTTTTTTACAAGTTATAAATTCATTATATAACTTTATAAGTACCTTGTAAAACCTATTAATATACATTGTAAAACCTTACAAAACACTTGTAAATACTTCGTAAAACCTTTAAAATACCTTGTAAATTTTTCCCGCCAAAAAAATTTCGCCAAAAAAATTGCGGAATCACTTTTCTCGCAAAAAAAAATTTTTGGCGGGAAAATTTTTTGGCGGGAAAAATTTTTACGGGAAAATTTTACAAGGTATTTTAAAGGTTTTTTACAAGTGTTTTGGCGGGAAAATTGCGGAATCACTTTTCCTGCCAAAAAATATTTTGTATTTTGTGGACCTAATTTTGTTTCAAATAAGGGTAAAATGGTCATTAAAAATTAAAAGAGGGCAAACTTAAAAATGGACTCTCAAAGGGGGCATTTTTGAAAAGGGGTATTGAAAAAGGGGCATTTTTAATAATTTCTCAAGATAGTATACCACGGATGAAATCCTAAAATTAACAATCAAAATAATCTATCAAACAAATTACATTTTGATTTTTTTAAGAAAATATAGCCCAGCGGTGTACCGCGGGTAAGTGGTAAAACCAAAAATATTTCGGTGAAATGTGGTATAACAGCTAATTTTCTCTTAAAACTATATTAATATCGTGAAATAATAATAATATATTATTATTACAGTTACTACAAACATTTTAATTTATTGGGATTTTGTAAGACGCAACTACGAACTGTATAACCAAATTTTAAAACGTGCCGTTTTATATCAAAGAGAAATTCTTCATCTTTCAAAAGCACCTTCTTTTCAATTCTCTGTTTCTTTTTTTTTTTTTTTGTGTGGAAAAGAACAAGACCTTAAGTTACAAAAATGGGTAAAGAAGAGAACAAACAACCTAAATTAACAAAACAAAACTCTATCATCTCCTATATTTCATCATCTTTGGAACTAAATGAACATAGTGTCCTTTCTTCACCATGTCTCTTATTACCTTGCGAGCCTCTGAAAGCTTCCCTGCCTTTCTTAAATAGCTCACCAATGTACTATACACTACGAAATTCGGGTTACACCCTCTAGATTCCATTTCCTTTAGCAACCAACACGCCTCTCTGAACTCTCCCGCCATACACAACCCGCGAATCATCGAGTTGTATGTGAATACATTTGGTAATTGCCCTTCTACCGTCATCTCTTTAAACATCTCCTTTGCCTTCTCGAGCTCTCCAGATACAACATACCCTGTTATCATCACTGTGTAACAAACAACATCCGGTCTGCACCCAGCTTTCACCATTTCATCTAGAAAGTACTTGCATGCCTCCAGATTCCCTGCACGGCTCAGACCGTCTATCAAAGTAGTGTAATGGAGGACACTCAGGTCGATTCCTACTTCCTTCATATGGTTCAACGTAGTAAGAGCAGCGAGCGGTTTATTTCCTTTCCCCAAAATGTGCAGCAAAATGTTGTATGTGTAGAAATCCGGAGACAACCCATCTCGAGCCATCTCATCAAACAGCCTGTCGAATCTATCCATTTTCCCTAACCTATAGTTTGTCCACAAGAGAATGTTATAAGTCAGAACATCAGGCGAAAACCCGTCTTCTAACATCTGCTCGTAAACCCACTCGATCAATTTATACTGTTTTACACCTAGCAAAGAATTCAAAATCGCATTATAAGAGTGTTTGAAAGGTCGGTAATTGAAAGTCTTGGACTTCATAAACTGCACAACAGCTTGTTTCGCCAAACCTGCTTCACCGCAACTACAAATCAACAGATTAAACGTCCTCGCTGTTGTCGGGAATCCGTCTTGAACCATCTCATCAACTAATCTCCACATTGCCTTATACTCTCCACATTCTGCAAATATCTTCATAAGCAGATGATAAGAATTCACTGTGTGCCTGAAACAATCTTGTTCTCCAGACCACACGAAGAATCTATAAGCTAATCTCGCACATCTGGTCTTATTATCATAACTCAAGTTCCTTAAGATCCCTACAAGAACCTCCCTCACTAGAAGCCCTGAGACTCTAACATTCAATTCATCTAAAACTGAATTCGTATTAAATCCAGATTCATCTAGCTGCAATGTCTCGAGAACACGAGACGCACCAACCTTGGCACTCTCCAAAAACCTACTCCGAACAGAGATCACTTCTCGATCGATGCTTTTGAGCTCAGTGATATTGGATTCCTCGTCAAATCCACAATCCAAATCTAATTCAGGGAAACCATTATCGATTTCATCACCACCAAAGTTCCCATTGCAGATTTTTCTGGAGCTGAAGAGAAAGCGATAAGCTTTACGAACTACATTTGTGCCGAAAACAAGTGCCAAGTTCATATCTGATCTCAATCCCCATTATTCTCTGTGATCTTTCCTGAAAAAATCAAATATTTCATTTCCAATTTCAATGTGAGAACACGTTTTGAAGACATAAATGTTTATACTGTGTTTCTTATTACCTGGATAATAGTCAAAAACCCTGAAGAAAAAATGCTTATCTTGCTCGTCGAGAAGACGACCTTATCGGATTCATCGATGACGATGGCTCCAGGGCCGAATCTGAGAGTGCGACTAATTGCACAGTCCCCAAAAATTAGGGTTTTTAGCAGAAGAAGATGAAGAAGAACTTACACTACTGAAGAAACAAAAAAAAAAAAAAAAAAGAATTTTGTTTGTTCAGAAAAGTTTTAAAATTATAAAAAAAGTTACTAGTCTAGATCCGATTCGAGCCAACCGGATCCGATTATGTCATACATGATACGAAGCCCACACACAAAGAAATGGATTTTATGGGCCTAATTTAAAACCTTCTCTGCCATTGAAGCGGTACAATACAAAATCTTTAACAAGCCAGCTTACTATAAGACCATCCACATTGGTAAACTTTTTAAAGGTGTCTTAAGTATAATTTACTATCAAAATTTAATCTAAGCATTTTCATCAACTTTCTCCATCCATTGGTGATTTTTTAAATATGGGTGTCTTTAGAAATTTTTTTTAATTTATATAGAAAATGTGTTGTTAGTATAATAATGTAATGTTACAAATGTTAAATGAAATTTATGTAAAATAAGAAAAATTAAACTATAAATTGTAATTATAGTACATTTTATAAAAACACAAATATATTACATTAAAAAACTTTTAAACATAGACTTTGTTGTTTTGTTCTTCACCACTTGATCAATCAGTCCTTCACGGGTTAAAACATGCACAAAGACAACGATAAGCAAACAATTAAAAACGGAACCAAACAAAACTTAAAACAGAACTCAACATCACAAACACTCAACATCATCACTCAAATCTTTTTACCTTTTTTTTGTCAGCTTGAGTACTATTAATATCAAGACTGGTCATTACAAAACTGAGAACTATCAAAACAACTTAAGACAAGACAAGACAAGTGTAAGATAAAACCTTAAGTAAAATCTGAAACAGCTTGCCAAAAAGGATTAATCCAAGAACTGTCACAGATTGCATAGGCTTGAAGATTACACAAGGATTCATCAATACACAAAAGAAGGATTCAGCTGCTTAAAATAATAGAAGGATTCAGCACCAAGTAAAAACTATCTTAACATCTCAGCAATTAGCTTGTTTTTCAGGCTGAGTTCAAGCTCGGAAAGCTCTGTTTTAGCTATGAGACTGTCTACAAGTCTCTGCTTGGATAATCTTTCTTTCCAAGCTAGGTCTTTCTCCTTGATCTCCCACATCCTCTCAAACTTTAACAGGGAACTAGCTTCACTTTCTTCACTTGGGTCTCTCTTTTTCGCTTTGCCTTTGGAAGCCTTAACACCAGGAGGGCGAGGACTTGCTTCTTCCTCCACAGGAGATGTTTTCTTTGAACTTGAGGAGTATGCGCCACCCTCATCTCGCTTAGTTCTTTTGGGGCTTTCAGTACCTTTAGATGTTTTTTCAGAAAAACTATATGGATTGCTAGGATCCATAACCTAAACAAGGAAAGATGGAGAAAAGAAGAAATGGTTTGGCTAGCTAGAGATATGGAGTCAGCATAAATAGCAAATAAGTTTTAGGGTTTTTTTCCATCTCCGTCAATGAGATACTTGAGTATCTCTTTGACAAAAGACAATTCTGACTCAGTACTTTATGTCTCGTCTCAGTCAAAGGAAAATTTTCAAAGTGTAGTTATTTTTTCAGTTTGGTTATGTTTTTACAGTTCCGATTTAGTTTCGTTGGTATTTAACTAACCTAAAACTACCAAGAAAGAAAACAGACACTATCAGCTTTTTGAAAACATACACTATAACTAATCAAATATAGTTATGAACTTAGATAGGAAATTACCTTTCTCTCGCAGGTCGAAAAACCAGCATAAAGAAACAGAAGCCAAGCATGATAAAAGAGGTTTACATGTTAATAAAAGAATCCGAAACTTAAGTAACTCAAATCGGGTAAACATCCATCCCACATATAAGATCTTAGTGTTAAAAGTATTGCAGGGAAAACAAGAAAAAGAAGAGCTGTCCTATCCTGTCTCCTTGTAAAAATACAAGTCTCTTAACAGATTCATTCAACATTGAACCAAGATCCAACCAACCAACCACATTAGTGGGGAAAAAAGCAAACACTAATTGTAAATCTTACTTTTGGTTACTTCCTAGACTATTAACAAAGTCTCCATAATAGTCCAACAAAAGGAAAAGATTAGCGAAGAACATCAAACCTCATAAGCATAGTTAGTCTCTCCACGTTTCATCTCCTCTACGCAATTGTTAACCATCTTCATCGTCTGTTTTACCAAACCAATTCAAGATTCTTCATGAGTAGTTCAAAACAAGAAGAGAACAAAGATTAAAGTAATACTTAATCACTATGTATAAAAGGAATTATGTACATCCAAAACTATAACAATGACATGGGAAAAAAACAAACAGCAAAGAACTTAAGTTTTCTTCTGCTGGGATTCGCCGGTAGGGAGAAACTTACTCTCCGGTGATCACAAATAACTCGCCGACGACCACATCAAAAGGGTATAGAAGAAACTACAATTTAGGCAAAGTTGCAAAAGCTGTGTGCTTTAAGAACATGTTGATTACCATTAGTAACAACATTAGAGTGTTTCCAACAATGTCCAAAGGTATCTTCTGCGGTGCAGTAGCATTGTCACTAAACTGTCATGCGTTCACATATTCGCTTCTTCTGCTGCTGCTAGTCGCTGAGACATTTACCGACATTGAACCTGAAAAGAAAAAACAAAATTTGAGAGTTTTTTAAGAGCGGAAAGATTTCATTGCTTTGGGGTGTCACTTGAGTTAAAGGGATGAGATTTACAGTCGGAGTTTGCGTTTGTCCATCCGATTCTCTGACCGACCAGATCATAGACAAAGACCTTGTCTTTAAGAACCAACTCTGCAGCAAAAGATGAGAATATGATCTGCACATATTACCAAGTTGTTGAGGGAAACTCCTGAGATAGGGAAGATCTTCCTTCTAATTAAAGCCAATGCTCAAGAAGCAGCCAAGAAGAGACTCTATGATGAGTTTCTATTTCCAAATCCATCCTTCCATTCTCGTCTAGATCTCCTTCACTTAGCTTTGTTTAATAGTTTTGCCAGTAGATCATAAGCTCGGATCTACTCAAGCTTCTGAAGCAAAGGCATGGAAAGTCGTATGATTCTTTCTTGAAGAGCAAGTTAATTCCAGTAGTTGGAGACATTGCAGAAGATAACTCTGAAACATCACTCAAGATTAGTGAGGAGATTGATATCATTATCAGTTCTGCTGCTCGCACAACCTTTGCCGACAGGTTCCTCTGTTTCTTTTGCTCTGTTTTTTTTTGGTTCTGTTTCTTTTGTTCTCGTTTCACCTAAACAAACGAAACAGGTGCGACTCTTCTCTGAGCTTCAAGGCTCTTGGAACTGGTCGGCTCTTGATCTTCGCCATAATGTTATTTTGTGAGAACCCGAGACCCAGAGCTCAGATACATGGCTGGGAAAACACCTAAACGTTCACAAAAGGCATGGGTGAAACCGTAATCCGGAGTAACCGAGGAGAGCTGCGTATAGTGATCATAAGGCCAAGCATTATTGAAAGCTCCAGCGATCTTGGCGTATGGCAAAGGACACCTTCCTGGATTTTGAGGAGATCCTCAAGCTTTGGTTGACATTGTACCTATTTATATGGTTGTGAACGCAGCCATAGCAGCCATGGAACACTATGGTCATGGTGTCACAAAGCTGTAAGTGTACAACAATATTACTTCATCACAGAGCTAAAGATTCTTTAGTATGTGTTACATTATCAAAAATATAAACATCTTTGTGAAATTACAAATGGTAAAACCCAAACAATCAAACCCGAGATCCCACATTTATATTCAATTATTTCTGATACAAGTAATTGGTGTCACACTGTGACTATCCTTATGTACAAAACCGTCGTTTAAAGAATCTGGCAAAATTCCGTATATATTAAATGATTAGTGGACAAGAAAATCAAACTTGTTCAAAAAAAACAATCGAGCATTTAGTGTTTTTAACCTCAAAAGACCATTTTGTCATTCTAGTAACGGCTCACGCAGCAGGGGCTTCGATAGTGATCCAGCAGCTTCGAGCTCCATAAAGAACGTTACAGCGACACCAACAAACGAGCACAATGCTGGAACAAGACCTAAACCGTATCTTGTAACCGAAAGGTAAACACTTTGTTGGTTGTTGTTGTTTAGTTGGCCTCTAGGTGAAGTAGCTGTAAACCAAAAACAGTTTCAGTACAAAATCGCTAACATGGTGAGAAATGAATGGTTTCTGCTGCTAAAAATCAAAACCAAAACTAAAACTTTATAGGGCCATGTCTCAGTCGTCACTATATTTGACTTACTTTGGTGTGACTGAAGAACATATAGAGCAAGCCCACAAGACATCTTGTCCAAGAAGCTTAACGAGCCACAGACAAACGCGCAACCACCGACTTCCGCACCAACCAACACACTCTGCATACTGATTGCTGTAACCTGTTGAATTGTATGGCCAATGAATTTAAATTAACCATATATAAGCATGGTTTATAACTGACAATGATATCAAAGTGAGCGGAAGAGAACAGTTTACCATCATTAATGCATTTGCGATGCCAATAAAGACAGATATCGCATACATGAAAGAACTTATGTCTCTAGGCAATAGAAGAATTGCTGCACCACAGAATATCCAAATTATTCCACCAGCTGTATAATACGCCTTCAAGCGTCTCCCGTTCCATGGAATCTCCTAACATCATTACGCACAAAAAATAGATGTAATTCCGTAACCTAAATGAAGGAAAACATAGAAGCTTTCAACATATGTATGAGAATTTTGAACCTGAAGCAGAACCGATACAACAAAGCTGCAGATATAGATAATCGCAGGAACCTGAAATATATAACATTTAGTCAGAGTAATTACATAAAACGTAAAATGATCATATGTAAGAGAAAAAAAGCTTATTGAATATATTACCAAAGCTTTAGCGGATTGACCCATTTGCAAATCATCGATAACGAAGAATGCAAGATATGCCTGAGAAGGATGGAATGCAACACCTGGTGTGAGAATTTACCACAATATGAACATAAACCGAAGCAAGAAAGAAAGCAGAAACAGACCTGAGAAACATTCAATACTAATCGAGTGAGGAGGTAAACCATGGCAACTTGATAGTATAGAAGTTTCCGGAACCAATAGACCCACGGTATTCTTGCTCGGCTAGTTTGTTTCAAATCTATCCTCAGCCTTTAAACAACAAAATGCATATAACATTCATATAACTATACACTCCTAGTGTTAAAATCAAGAATTCAGAGAATTGACCATATACACATACCTTGGCTCTTTTGTCCCCATAAGAAATATGACCACAAAGCAGCATCCAATCGTGATAGATGAATATGCAATCCAACGGTACTGCAGAGTTAAAAGAGAAAGCATGCATTCAATATTGAAACAGACTTACTCCAATATAAACATAATGGAGAAGTCAACACAAATTATGAAACCTGTGTTTCCGTATCTTCTTTTGAACCAGCTTTAATAACACCGAATACTACTAAAGCAATCGCATATAAGCCAAGATTAGCAACCTGAAACCAAATCAAGACGTCATTATGTAATCACATATAGAAGCATATTTTGGTACTAAACAAAGATCAGGGAAAGAGCTTGACCATAGTAAACGCGTTACGAGAGCTAGTTAAAGCAACTCTGCTTGTTGAGTTTAATGAAATGCAATTAACCATGGCCCTGAAGTGTATTTAAGTAAACAGACAGTCACACACAAGCAGAAAAACAATGGATATGGCTAAAGATGAAGTAAAAGAGATGAGATTACATATGGGAAACTTGAGTAGCAGCCCATCCAATGTTAAATATAGCTGCAAACATGCTGTAGGAGAAGGTTTCGAGCGTTAAAGAGTCGTTATGGAGGATCGAACAAGGCAGACAACCTCCGAAAACCGAGGAAAACGAGATTGCAACCAGTAATGATCCTGCAGCATGCCAAATCTTGAAATGCCCAAACCTATCTATCTGCCATAACAGAAGACCAAATTCTTCTACTTCAAGTTAAATTACCACACAACTCAGAAACAACAAGCTAAAGACTAAATAAGAAACAGAGAAATACAGTACCAATTCACCAGTGAAGATAGTAGCAAACGCATCAGCAACTTGGCCAGATAGCATAACAATTGCTGCATCTCTACAAAAGGAAAAAAATAAAACTCGTTTATGATTGAATTATCACAAATCAAGGGTCAGAAAATTAAATGAAATATCACCTTGGGGAGAGACCAATTTGGGTCAAGAATAGGAGGAGGTAAGTGAACCAACAAGAAGCAGTAATGTCATTAAGCATGTGCCCAACTCCATAGAAGAAGACAGACCATCTTCCAATGGGTTTTGTGAATGGATCCTCCTCACTTCCTCCGGTCATTTTCTCAATCGCTTCGAATTTTTAATCAATCTGGACCTGGGAAACCCTAGCAATAGATTAACAAACTCATCAATAAGATCGAATTGAGCTATCAGAAACAAAAGATATGAAAATTGAGCTATCAAACCCTAAATCCGGAAAAAATATAGGAACTTTCAGACCTAGAAAACAGAGGAAGGGGAAAATTTCAAACACATAAGAAAAAAATCAAAGGAAGGAGCTTTCTCATACCCAGAATCAATTTCAAATAAAAAAAAACCCTTGTGAAGAGAGATTGATTTAGAAGAAACCTCAAAAGCAACGATTTTTTCCCCCAAAGGAGGGAAAAAGAAGGCGTAAAGAAGACAGAGAAAAACTTGTTTCATATTGAACACTCTCTCCACTAACCCTAACTAATACCTTTCTTCCAACGTCATTATGTGAGTCATAAGACCTTTTCTTTTGGTTGAAATCTTGACAAAAATATTATAAAATCTTGGAAATTGAAGTGATCAGAGTCCAGCGAGTGAATGATGTACATGATAGTCTGAGATATTCATGCAGTCATATCGGTTTATTTTTCCAGATTTGGTTATGCATACTTATGGGTGAATTTTGTTTGCGAGGATCAGTTAATGGATAGAATGTAGATAGCAATTTGTCAGAGATTCTTTTAAAAAGTTGTAATCTTTTTGCAGGCAACTGGAATCTAACGCTTATAACGCCCATACTTTCTTCAGATAAGAATGCAATCTTTATGACGGTGATTGTGATTTTCTCAACTCGGTTTGGTGTCTCTCTCTCTCTCTTTTTCCTTATTTTATTGCTTACACGAGAAGGCACGTTGCAGCATTTATAAACGCCACTAAAAAAGGAAGTCGTCGCCTGAGAGATTCGAACTCTCGCGGGGAAACCCCATGTACTTAGCAGGCACACGCCTTAACCACTCGGCCAAAGCGACTTTTGATAAGTTTATACGTCATTGAGTATTTCAATGTATTTTTCAACCTGCAACTATTTTTTTTGTCATTTTTTAAATCTTACTAGTAAGTATTTTATATAAACTCTCAACTGTCCTCATATATCAAATATTAAACTACATCATACGAGATTACAATAAACAAATGGACCGTAGATAACTTGTACAGTATGGCAGATTCAATGTTTGGCAATACTTGGTGACTACATCCAAACGTTGTTCGTTTGAATATCACAATGATCAATGATAAAAAAAAAAATTACGTTTTAAGATATGGTAATCAATAGAAAATGTTGCAAACTTGCAATAATTGATTACTTGTCGCAGTTGATAACAATTGTCAAACGAACAAATCTGTGATTTTTTTTTCTAATAAAGGTAGCAAAGTAGTTATCATTCACACATATACATACTTATATAATTTATAATAATAATCAACCAATATTATCACTAAGAAAGAATTAGAGAGTGCAAAGACTTTAAGAAACTTCAAAGAATAGAGAGAGATACATAGACCGACCCACTACCAAACCTTCCGAATAAAGCCAAGTAAAAATGGTAGGCCCTTTAATCCGTTCCCTTTTTTATATATAAAAAATGCAAAACAAAAAAGGGCCTTGAAAGGCTTTGAAATCAATCATAAACCCATTATCACTAGTACTCAACCACAACCACTAACTTTTGTTTCTCCTCTCTTTTTTTTTTTTTCTCTCTCACATTTTCTCTTTCTTTCTCTCACCACAACCACCACTTCTCAATGTCCTCTTCCACCACCACAACAACCACCGTCCACGGCGAGCCTGAACGACGAACTTACTGGTGTCATGAATGCGATATGAGTTTATCCCTCCTCTCCTCCTCCGATTCCTCTCCTCTGTTATGTCCCCAATGCCGTCTCGATTTCCTCGAACGTATGGATCACGATTCTTCTTCTTCTAATCTCTTTGACGTCACCATCGGTGATTTCGAAGAAGATGATGGAGACAACGATGACGAAGACGATGAAGAAGATTGGTGTTTCGTTGATCCAGCGGTTAATTCCGATGATAATTTCCTCCTCGATAGTCCTTACCTTCACCGTCTTCTTCGTCATCTCGCTTCCGATAATTCAGGATCGTCTTCTTCTTCCTCCTCTTCATCTTCTTCTTCGTTGTTGAAATCTTCAGATATCGATTCGATTCCCACGATTCAGATCTCGTCTTCTATGCTCTGTTCCACCGATGATTCAGATCCAGATTCCGTTTTACTCTGCGCCGTTTGCAAAGAGGATTTCGTCGTCGGAGAATCTGCTCGGAGATTGCCGTGTAGTCATATATACCACTCCGATTGCATCGTCCCTTGGCTCTCGGATCATAACTCGTGTCCGCTTTGCCGATTTGAGCTACCTACGACGGCGAAGGTGGGAATTGGTGGTTCGGAGTCTGAGATGAGAATCCGATTATCGGATCTGGCTACGATTGCTGCCGACGGAGATGATGTGGAAGACGATTGGCTTGGAATAAGAAACGCGTTGAGAAGACTGGCTCGTCGTCATGAGCAGATGAGATTGGGAGTGGGAGAGATGGAGAGGAATTTGGCTCGGACTGTTTCAGGTCTTGGAATTGGTTTGAGGAGAGGAGAGATTGAATCAGAGAGAAGAAGCAACGCCACAACGACGCCGTTGTAAGAACGCTTTTAAGCAAATATTTCGAAATTCAAATAAGCGTATGTGTGTGAGTTTTTTTTTTTTTTTTTTTTTCAAATTCTCAGCTCTCTGTTTATTTAACAGATCGGCTTTTTAATCGATTATTGATTATAGTAACAATAAGGAGAGTTGTTTTTTTTTTTTTTTGCTCAATGCTTTTTTACTTTTTAGTCACATGTTGATGATCTCTTTGCTTTTGTCTACTTTCGATACAATTATTGATGAAATAAACGTACGTAACTGTAATGTTTTTTGTTTCTACGTTTTCATTTCTCGACTTTCTTATACGGTGACTGTATAGTCTGTTGATTTGTTGAAAAAGTCGAAACAAGACCCAAAAAACAAATTTGGGCTGAGAATCTTGGGCCAGTGATTAAAAGGTTTTAGGGCTATAAGATGATTAAAACTTGATTATACATATTTCATGTTAAATTTTTTAAACAATTTTGTTTTTAGACCGCATTTTCCAATATTATTTTCTTTATTCTCTTCAAAATATGTATGATGAGAAAGAAAGAATATGCATGTATCTTTTTTTTTTTTTTTTTTTTTGCTTGTTACAAAAGAATCCCAATTGTTTTACTCGGACTTGAGAATAGATAGACCATATTGTTCGACTAGTTATGGTTGTAACTTGTAACTAAAAATTAATAATATTATTACTAGCTCTACTCTGTTTTGTCATTAACGAAATTCTTCACCCTTGATGATATGTCTTGAAACCAGACATGCTTGAAACAAAACATCATCAACTAAAAATAGGATGGTAGGAGACATGGGTTTTGGTTAAATCCTTGTACCACTCTAAAACATCTAATTGTATGAATTATGCAATGATTGAGACATTATTAATTATATATAAGCAATATATATTTCTGCCCTTTTAGTTTAGTTCATGATTTAAATGATATTTTGGTAATCCACAATAATTACACGATACGAAAAACATCTCTCTATTTATATAGTACTCTCCACAACATAAAACAAAAGATCATACTGAAAATTAAGGATTTGACTGAAACAATATGAGAAGAAATTGAGTAGGAACTCAAAGCATCCAAAGAAAGTGGGATAAACATTATTCAACGGTTGTATGATTCAGCACATGGTAGTTAGTAAAGGGAGATTTGTTTCTCTAGTTTAAGGAGATTAAGTCAACAATCCCGCGTATCAACATTAAATAATGACTACTACAATACGATTTTGTTCTTACAAAAATATCATACAGCTATTTCTAACTACAAATGTCAAATCCTTGAAATTTATACTATTACCGAAACACGCTAATGTCAAACTATGATCTATTTTAGGAATTAAATAGATAACTTTGACCTTTAAATCAGTTGATGCAACATTCAAGTAGTGAACAAAAAAAACTCGACTGATTTAACTAATTATACTTATTTTACTAGTTTGGATAAACGAAATTGTCTGACCGAATGACCTCTCCATATGATTTAGTGGCCGCTTTTTTTTTTGGATAATTAATCCTTTTTTATGGGTCAAACATTTCTGGATATTTGATCTAAGGAAACAAAAGCTTTGCACGTGTACAGTTGAATCACATATCATGTGCGAGGAGTATCTATATATCGTGTCTGTTAAGTTACTATTAGGGCACATAAAATTTGTTTTTCTTTTGTCGGTTTTATTTTTATCTAATCTCTTAATTTCTGAAACAAATGTAAAGTCTAATCTCTTAATTCTTCAGTTACATAGTATAAACTTTTTCTTATAACGATGTTTAACACAGACAATAAACAATTACATATTCTCCTTGAAAATTACTAAGACGAATGTTTTTTTATTTATTTAACATCTGTACAGAAAGAGTGTTTTGTATATATATATATATACAACTAGAAGAAACCCTATCTCCATAAGCCATCTGACACTTTTTTTTTTTTGGTAAAGGACATTTAACAAATTCGTCAATAAAACAAAGTCAAATTGGCATCCAAAGGTTAAGTCGACGAGCTATAAGTCAACCCCACATATATAGACATAAAATAAAACAAATAAAACAACGCTCACGCCATCTACTCGTATGTTTTTACTTATTTATATAGCTAATTGATTTTATAATATATCAGTTAGAAAATTAAAAACCATTTTCTTCCGATAGCGTAAAAGAAACAGATCATTCTCTTGGATAAATTACAGTTTATTTAATTCAAATTGTTGTTAAGTGTGTAATGGAGGGCAGGTCCATAGCTATTTCGTCTTATATTTTTTATTATTTTCGTATTCCGTTTCTCTTTAATAAATGCTTTTTTTTATTAACGATTTTGACCAACCAACAATAAAAACTATATTTAATTACATTTTGTTTTTCTGTATATATAGAGACATATAATCCACAGCATATGCATAATATTTCTCGAAACAATACAAAAAACCTCATATCAAAAAAAAAAACCTAAATCTTCTTCTTCTAATTTTTTCGTTTAAATGGTGAGAAATTCAATGAAAGCTGAGTACGATCTAGATCATCTTTCTCATCAAAGCTTTTATGGTGATTATTCAAAAACTTTGGTTCCCATGAACAAGAACTCCCAAATAATAACCAAGGTCAAGCCTAAGATCCGTATCATCCATATATTTGCGCCTGAGATCATCAACACCGATGTCAAGAACTTCCGTACACTCGTCCAAAGTCTAACCGGAAAGCCGGAGATCACCAAAACCGGTTCTAAGAAAAAGATAACCAAAACAAGTTTTCCCGCGCCATCTGTTCTGCCTCAAGATTCCGGCCAAGAACATACGGCGGAGCTGGTCAGCAAAATAATAGGGAGCCATGTGGTGAAGGAAGAATGGGGATCAAGTTCGAACACAAACACTTACTTTGATTTAGATGGTTTGATCGATCTTGATGAAGACGACAACATATTCTCAAGTCGATGGTTTGATCTTCAACAACAATAATTAACTCGGTCACACTTTACCTTAGGGTTTCTACTAATCGTTATTCGTGAGTCCTATTGGTTTTGATGATTTGATCATTTACATCGATATTGGGCATAACGAGACATGGTTCAAGGCAAGACCATGTTCGAGACGGCGATCATCATATAGGTAGGAACATATACATGACTTGTATATATGTACAAATGTTTGGATTTTTTTTATGCCCTTTGATTTATAATTTGGTAGACTGACTTAATTTGCCAAGAAAGAGTGTAGTGATGAGTTTAACTTGATAGACTGATCAAGAGAACGTAAGTTTGAGTTTTGATCTCCGATCATGTGAAAACTCTACTTAAAAATGGTGTAACACCTTGTGCTCACGCGTGCGTGTATTAATTATTTGATGTATTTGTGATTAACTTTAGCGTTGTGCAAGTTTATATATAAAAACGATATTGTGATTGAATTTTTTTAGTTTCTTCATAAGTCGTAATTTATACATGAATTCTATTATACTGAATTAACGAAATAGTAAAAGGATTGATGTTCTTGATACATAAAAACTCTATGGCTAATATATATATTAACTTTAGTTTACCAATATATATATTAACTTCTCAAAACGTTAGAATATGGAAGGTGGAATCACATTTCATAAACATTAAATTAGTTAAAGGTTTCACACAAATTAAACGTCGAGTACCGAAACGATGAGCATCTCTATAAAGCTTTAATTTTAGGGTATCCTTTTGCATAATATTTAAACTTTGAGGGAAAATATCTATCTTTTTACTTATATAAACGTTACTTGATTTTTGATATGGTAACACGATTATAATGAGTTGTAATGGAATATACGTAGCGTTGGCAAAATGATTTTAGATGTCATATATTTTTCCAATCTCAATCATTGAAATATCAGTTTATTATTGGATGACATAATGATCAATAGTGTCATATCATATGTAATGCTTTAAATAATAACTATGTAGCTACATTCATCATTGTTAATAGCCGTGATCAGTGCCGGTCCGACATCTGCGAGTGCCCTACGCAAAGCTTCAAAAAATATGCCTTTTTCATATACTACAAAAACCATTAACGAATCATTATCGAATTTGCAGCTTTCTTTTTTAAAACAAATTTGGAAGGAAAAAACAATAAATTCAAAAGCAAAACTAACAATTAACTTCAAAACCTAGAATTTTTCACTTGTAAAATAAGCAAATTGACTCACATACACGCATAAGAGGTATCACTTGTAGGATTTTTAGAGTTTTTTTTACTAAATCAAAAATTTAGTGTTGACGATAATTAGTTTGTCTTTAAAAACGCATATCCTTTTTTTTAAAAGGGCCTACAAAATCAATTTATAACTTTTGCAGCATATCCAAAACTTAACAAATTTTTAGTTTAAAAGGCCCTAAAATTTTGAGGCCCTAATCGCTGGCTTCAGTTGCTTGGCCTCTGCGCCGGCCCTGGCCGTGTTACATCATTCAACAGTATTTCAAAAAAGATAAAAATTTTACTCATGGAGAATGAAGAATATCAAACCGCCCATTCGATAACGAAGTTTATTTTCAATTATATTGTGAAATATCAATTTATTCGCTCGACAATTTGTCACATTGTCCAACAAAATAAAATTATGTTATATTCAAAATCCTTGGACTTTACCAAGAAGCTACCTTTTTTTAATTTAGCAACAGCAAAAGCTACATATTAAATTTTTTTTGTTAATGACCGTTTTTTAAGGCTTTAGAATCGTTACGGCTGCTTCGAATCTTGCGTGTCACGGATCGATGGAGCTAACCAATCTGAACCGAACATAATCTGATCGTTCGGTTTTCTAAGTGGTAATCAATTGGTTTATTATTACCGGTTAAGTAGGAAGAATCCGTGTTTTGGTTTGTTCACTTGTGTTGTAAATTTATAGTCTCTCTGATAAAAACACAGAGACGCTTGTTCATCACGTTGCAGATATATTTCAACATCTCTCGATTTGCCTCTTTACGTTGGAGAAAGAATCTCTGGTAAGTTCCTCTCCTCCCTTATATCTATTCTCTAGTTAAGCCAATCTCGATTTCTTGGATTCCTGAGTGTTGTGAACAGGTGTGAGTTTTGAAGAATGGTGGTTTTTCGTAGCTTATCAGCCATTTCAAGGCTTCGGTCTCGAGCAGTGAGTAGATTTAGCTTTGACCCTTTTTGTGTTTTGATTGGTGTGAGACGATTTGATGATCAGATCTAATAAAAGCAGGTGCAACAATCCTCACTTAGCAACTCCGTCAGATGGCTCCACTCTTCTGAATTGGTATTTTCTTAGGTTTTCATGTTCTCGTGTTGATGTTTTGTTATCATGCGGTTCAGTTTGAGAACCAAAAAAATTTGGAATTTTGTTTTCTAGATTTTGTGTTGATGTTGTTTAAATAATGGCAATGCAGGACTTGAAGTCGCAGATGCAAGAGATCATTCCAGAACAACAGGTTAGATTCTACGTACTTCGTTGTCTTTTGATTGAGTTTATATACTTTTGGTTTTAGTGATTGACATTGTTTCTAAGTTTAGGGCAGATTTCATGTAGTGAAGCTCTTCTCTTTGTCCTAGTTATTGCCTTTTCTCATACACAGCTTTGTTGTCTTTTCTCATACAAAACTTTCAATTTTCAGGACCGTTTGAAGAAACTGAAATCAGAACATGGAAAGGTCCCAGTGGGGAACATCACCGTTGATATGGTATGGATTCTAATGATTTTTGTTTGATTATAAAGGCTTTGTCTTATAAAATATGTTATTCCCTTTTTATGTGGTTTTTGTGAAGGTACTTGGTGGAATGAGAGGGATGACTGGATTACTCTGGGAAACCTCATTGCTTGATGCAGATGAGGTATGGTTATAATTTTGATCATATAGATAATTTGTCAGGTCAGATCTTGAATTAGAATATATAACATATGCTCTTCTTTTTCGGCATTATTGTGATGATCTTATCTTTAATATCAGGGAATACGCTTTAGAGGCATGTCGATTCCTGAATGCCAAAAAGTATTACCTTCAGCTCAGTCTGGAGAAGAGCCCTTGCCTGAGGGTCTTCTGTGGCTTCTGTTAACTGGAAAGGTTGGATTATCTTAACATTTTTATACATACATGGTTACGGAAATGTATAATACGATAAGTTTCCATCTTTTCGATATAGGTGCCAACTAAAGAGCAAGTTAATGCTTTGTCAAAAGAGTTGGCTCATCGTGCGGCTGTGCCAGGTTTGTAGTTTGTAGTTCACCTCTATCAGCCTCTAGGCTCTGTTTGTTTGTGACCTCAGTTTCATGACTCATTAAAACCTAGCAAAATACAAGCTGATGGTAATTATACACTGAATGTTATGATGTTGCAAACATAACAACTCTGTTTTATACTTAATTTCTATTACAGATTATGTATACAAAGCTATAGATGCCCTGCCTTCAACAGCTCATCCAATGACTCAATTTGCTAGTGGGGTTATGGCCCTTCAGGTGGATGGCTTTGTTCTTTACTAGTTTTGTCTATGTATCTCTTAAAATTTATTAATTTTTCAGGAGCATCTTATCTTGTTAAAATGTTACTCAGGTTCAAAGTGAGTTTCAGAAGGCATATGAGCAGGGTGATATTCATAAGTCAAAGTATAAACTTTCAATAGTTCTAGTTCGTTTCTTGATTGCGTTGTAGTAGTAAGCATCATAAAAACTGAGGTTTTCCTTGCAGGTACTGGGAGCCAACCTTTGAGGATGCACTAAACTTGATTGCTCGTGTTCCTGTTCTAGCTTCATACGTTTATCGAAGGTTAAATTCTATGCTCTTTTCCAATGATTTTGGCTTTCTGGACTTAATTAAATTTTATGGTTTATGTTCGTGATACATTTTAATAACATTGCAGGATGTACAAGGATGGTAGCATCATTCCATTGGATGATTCTTTGGATTATGGTGCAAATTTTTCACACATGCTGGGATATGATAGTCCTCAGATGAAAGAACTCATGAGGCTTTATGTCACTATCCACAGGTTTGTCCTGGTTCTCTCCGTTTCAACATGTCTCGTTAATTTGAATCCATAAGCTAAAGTTTTCTTGTATACAATGATTTTCTTTTACTTTACCAACTCTTACTTAATTTCTATATCATGCTTTTTGATTTTCTACTGGTTTTTGTTTTAGTGATCATGAAGGTGGAAATGTTAGTGCTCACGCTGGTCACCTGGTATGTATTTGCTACACGGTCTTGCATGATACTGCTTCACTTTTAGTTTGTACTCCAAATGTTTCGACCTTATAGACATTTCTGATGGTTCTGTTTTTGGCTGATGATGTTTCTTCACTTAGGTTGGGAGTGCACTTTCAGATCCATATCTTTCATTTGCAGCTGCTTTAAATGGTTTAGCTGGTCCACTCCATGGTTTGGCTAATCAGGTATGTATTTCCTGAATGAATCTTATATTGTTCAAATCTACAAGTGTATATACTTGAGTTCCAAGAATGACTCTTATAAGCTGCTAAACTGTTGTTGTACAACTGATAATTTTGGAATCTTACTCTGTTTTTTTTTTTCGATGGTCTTGTTGTAGGAAGTTTTGCTGTGGATCAAATCAGTTGTCGAGGAATGTGGAGAAAATATTTCAAAGGAACAGCTAAAAGATTATGTCTGGAAAACGTTAAACAGTGGCAAGGTAAACAAAATTCTCCTCTGCTTTGCCTTTTGAAACTAACTATATGTATTGCATGCTAATCATGACATGCCATAACTTGAATTATTGGGATTATGTTTTGATTTTTGGTTTGCCTCTGAATGTTGCCAGGAGACTTAAATAAACATTTGTCTTGCAGGTTGTTCCAGGATATGGCCATGGTGTTTTACGTAAACCGGATCCAAGATATGTATGCCAAAGAGAGTTTGCCTTGAAGCATCTACCTGATGATCCTCTTTTTCAGCTGGTAACTAATTTTTTGCCCTTAAATCTTTGGTCATGCTTTTAAAATTTTACTGGCTCACAAATTATACAACTCAATAGGTCTCAAAGCTTTATGAAGTGGTGCCTCCTATTCTAACCGAGCTGGGAAAGGTACTATATACATCATCATTCTTGTGTTACCAGATTTCTGATTTTATCTGGTTTTATGAATCTTGAAATTGCTGTAACAGGTCAAGAACCCGTGGCCTAACGTTGATGCTCATAGCGGAGTGCTGCTAAACTATTATGGTCTAACCGAAGCAAGGTAGGAATTACTTGTCTCGATTAAGTGTGACTAGGCTTGGAGCTTCTTTTGCTGAATCTTGGTTATAATAGAGTGACCTTCCTTTCAAATATAGATACTACACAGTGCTTTTTGGAGTCTCAAGAAGTCTTGGCATCTGTTCGCAGGTACATACATTCATGCTATCGAGAATTCGGTATTACGGATAAGTATATCCATCACAATAAACTCATTTTCTCGATTTCTTTTTTCTTTCCTGGTTTCAGCTGATATGGGACAGGGCACTTGGACTGCCACTTGAGAGACCAAAGAGTGTAAACATGGACTGGCTCGATAACTTCATGCGCTTGAACCACTAAGTTAATCGCTCACTGTTGTTGGTCGAGGTTCTCTCTTTCATCAAACCAGCCTTCTCTTCCATTTGATTGGGTAGCTTTTGGCACTTTTAGAGAGAAAAAGAACGATTTTTCATCTAAATTTTGTTTCTGCAGAGTTTTCATTTTGGTACTTCTTCAAAAACAATAATGTCAAACAAGTGAAGAAACAGTCTTTCTTAGATTGAGACACCATATTATTGTTACTCAACTTTGGGTGACAAGTCAACCTACAGGTTCAAGCATCCATTGATTTGTATTTGATTGGTCTTTGGTGAACTATCGTCTAATAAACATAAGAGGATCAGAGGATGTCAGCAATACTCAAGAAACCACTCCAGCTCAAACAGAGTGTTTGAAGTCAATAGAAGCAGAGTCAAGAAAGTCAAAGCCACAGGCTCAAACAGGATCTCTTAACAAGAAATTGCTGATGAAGCTTCGTCTCCATCTTAAGAAGCTTCCTTTGATTCTACCAAAACCGATTTGCAATTTTGCGTGAATAGTAAGATGCAACGTGTTCTCTTGTAAACCTTAAGGTCTTTGTATAAGTATAAGACTATCTGTAGACTGTAGTCACAAAAGCTAGAAATGAGAATTTGATTCTGAGTCTTCTTCCTCACCAAGTTTTCTCTAACTTTCAGAGGAGTCGCTGGATCCTGTTACCGAGAATTGTTAGAAACCGAGAGCAGAGGTTTCTAGCTAGGAAAAGAAACATATTGTTGGAACAAATCCTAGCCCTCCTCGTTGGTTCAAGAGAAACATACAATTCCAACTCAAGTACGTGATGGACTTGACTTGCTTAAGCCGTACGGCATCCTCGTAAAACCAAAACCATGTCGAGAAAAGGAACTTGACCTTTACGATATCCTCAGCTCGAACCCAAGTCAATGACATAGAGTAGAGACCTCCTACTAAAGCCATACAAGATTCTTGGTTCAAATATGAGTAAATCCTTTTGCGTTTTCTGGCTTGGGTTGGTCACGAGTTTCTTATTCTTCTAAAGTTTACCAAAAATTAATCTCCTTTCTTTACCTTTGCGTGTGAGTGTGAATTAAAGTATTGATTTATGTAATGATGGGTTTAACTTAAAAGTTTTAAATCATGTCATCAAACCCATCAAGACTTGTCTGTAACTCTCTGTATCACACAAACGTTCGTGTGTACTAAATGCGAATATTTTTTAGTCATAAACCTTTTGTAATTAATTTTTGCTTAAATGGGTGACCGATCTGGGTCCAATCTCCATTTAAAGCCCATATACAACTCACAAATTAAAGCCCATATCTCTTTCTAAGTGGATAAATTCCATGCCCAACCTCATACTATTTACCAACATTCCATTTCTAGCAACCCATGAAGGGCATTCCTGTAAATAACGCAGTCTACCTTCCTTCCTCCTCTCCGTAGACGGTTGTTGCACACAAAGCGAGGTTGGGTTTGACCCGACCCGTTACTATATATATATAAACACAAAATGGGTAAAGCAAATGTGAAAATCTTATATGTAGGTCTATATCATTTCCATATGAAGTGGAGAAATATAGCTAACAAAACCTAAATATTAATTTTTTCTTATTACATATAGTTCCATTCATATATTTAAAAGGCTTCATAATACGAAACAAGAAGGTGATAAGAAAAAAAAAAAAAACAAATTAAAAATTAAATCCCTAAAAACTGCAAACGAGCGTGTTGTTATGAAGGAGGAAGAAGAAGAAGCAGTGATATCGAACGGCATGAACGACGACGACGATACTAACAATATTAACAGTTCCAGTGAATTTGATAACAATCGTATCGGAGACGGTGACGGAGACGATAACTGTAATCTGAATCAGATCAAACAAGTATGGGGAACGTGGGACGAGTTGGTGTTAACATGCGCCGTTAAGCGTCATGCTTTTTCCGATTGGGACTCCGTCGCTAAGGAGGTTCAGGCTCGTTCCCGGAGTTCTCTCATCGTCTCCGCCGTCAATTGCAGGCTTAAGTATCAAGATCTCAAACGTAGGTTCCAAGATTCCGTCGACGTCGGAGAAGAAAACAGCGAAGCGGCGACGGCAGAGGAGGATGAAGTCGGTGAAATCCCTTGGCTCGAGCAGTTACGAAGTCTTCGTGTGGCGGAGCTCCGCCGTGAGGTTCAACGATGTGACGACTCGATACTGTACGGAGAAGTCTCTATTTCTCCGCCGCTGGATCTGAGTTTTTATTTTTTTATTTTTTAATTCATTTTTGAATTTATTTTTGATTAGGTCGCTTCAGTTAAAAGTTAAGAAACTAGAGGAGGAGAAAGACGGAGATGATGGAGACAATAAACCAGATCTGAAAAACGATGAAACTAAACCGGCGAGACTTAACCGGGAAACGACGGAGTCTGACCGGGAGGATAATAGGTCGATGAACGAGTCCAACTCGACTGCCTCCGTCGATAAAATCGCCGATCACGACAGATTAGACGGAGATAAAATGGTTCAGGCTGACGAGAATTCGAGAAATCCAGATCCCGATCCGGTTAATAAGGCGGCAGCGCCGGAGGAGGAAGAACGCACGGTTAGTAAAATATCGGAAATGAGTAACTCGGGAGAGTTGGATGAATCGGGAACGTCCACTGGTCCTGGAAAGAGGAAAGGACAGAAGTACAGAAGCGGCGGAGGCGGCGGTGATATCAAATCGGCCGGTGATAAATCACAGCCGTTGATAGATACCATTAAGCTAATTCGGTCTCATCCCCATGGTTCCGTGTTCGAATCCCGGCTTAGGAGCCAGGTAAGCAAATTGCCTTATTTTTCCTCGATTTATTTTTTGGTGGTAAATATTATAATTAACTCTTTCTTAATTACACATTTTATCTTGTTTTCCAACGATTTTTTTTGTCGTCTTTTTCCAACGTTACGATAATTTGCAACATGCGTCAAAACTCAAAACTATAAAAATCTTTTCAAATAAATTTTCCTTTTAACTTTTACAACAAACAATTACTCTAAAAATTTCTTGCATTCATTGTTATATGTTGCATTCTATTAATATAATACTATTGTTTTCTTATAAGACTTAATTAAGTATTTGGATGATGCTTTATTCTAAAAGAAAATGTATATATTTTATACTTAGCCATGTATTCAGGCCTATATATAGTCAACCTAATGTGTTTTATATATATATACTCAGAACTTATTAACTATCTCGCCAAATAAATGCAAAACTTAATTTGTTTACGAATGTCTTTATGTTTTTAATGGTAGATTACTAGATTTTGTTGTTTCCATTCTCTACTTCCCCCTAAAGAATTTTCAAGGACGACCAATAAAATTATGAGAAATTATCCACAGATTGTCCAATTTGGTCGGGACCACTTCGATAATTTGATAGTTAAACTCTTTTCACTTTTTTTTCGAACATCACCCTTTCCATTTTTCGAATTACGCTTTATTGTTTCTTATTGTTATTATATAACGTATAAGTTTTTCATATGGTAGCAAATATCTTTATATATACAGTATCGATTGTTACCTCGTGTGTTCGATCTGTAAATTTCACTTCCATATCCGATTTTCTTAGAGTTGGTGATTTTCTTATAGATTCCCCCTTTTTAACGTTATTCTTGTTACAAACACAAGGTTTTTCGTTGTAGAAATTTTTTTGTTTTTTTTTTCCACAACCATTTACCCATTTGGTCACACAACACTGGACACCTGGCACCTTCCGGTTGAATCATGGGTTTGTCGTGTCTTTCAAGATATGGTCAACTTATTGACTTTTCAGCCGCCTTTTAAGCCGGATAGTTTTTGGGCTTGAGTTGGGCATCTAGAAGCCCATTATTTGAAGACGTTTTAGTGGTTGTCTCATACTGACTCAGCTCTGTTATCTCTCGCAGGAGACTAAGGATTACAAGAGGTTGATAAGGCAGCATTTGGACATCAAGACAATAGAGAAGAAGGTGGAGAAAGGATCTTATGTCTCTTCAAGCCTCTCTTTTTACAGAGACCTCAAGCTTCTCTTCACAAACGCCATTGTCTTCTTTCCTACATCTTCCTCAGAATCCATGGCTGCTCAAGAGCTAAGAACCCTCGTCTCTAACGAGATGACGAAACGAACGGGAAAATCTGGTCACAATGTCATCAAAGCAGAGGCTGAATCAAACGAACAGAAATCCTCTGTTCTTCCTCTTGTTGCCTGTAAAAAGAAGAGTTCTGCTTCAAAAAAGACGCCTCCTTCAAATTCTAAACAAAAAGATGAGAAGAAATCTCAGGAAGTCTCAGAGGAGAAGACTGCGACTACTACTACTACTACTAGTGCAAGAAGCTCGAGGAGAACGAGCAAAGAGATCGCTGTTGTTGCTAAAGATACTAAAACGGGAAGAGCCAAGAATAATAATAAGAAACAAAAGGATACGAAAACAGAATCATCTGATGATGGTGATGATGATGAGAAGGAAGAGAATTCTAAAACAGAGAAGAAGACAGTAGCAATAGCAACAGATAAGAAGAAGAGCGTGGCTGATTTTTTGAAGAGAATAAAGAAGAACTCTCCACAGAAAGGAAAAGAAATAACGAGTAAAAATCAGAAGAAGAGTGATGGAAATGTTAAGAAAGAGAACGATCATCAGAAGAAGACCGATGGAAATGTTAAGAAAGAGAACAGTAAAGCGAAACCGAGGGAATTGAGGAGTAACAGTACTGGTAAAAAGAAGGCTGAGGTAGAGACTGATAATAATAATAAGAGTTCATCGAAACGAAAACAAACTAAAGAAACAGTAGAGGCTACGGGAAAACGAAGTAGAGAATCCGGAAAAGACAATAAGCAGCCAAAGAAAAGAAGCAGAAGATGAGACTAAATTAGCCTGTGGTTAAGCATTGTACATTTGATGTGCCAGAAGTATTCATCATTCCTCTTAACATCAGTGTTTTGGAAGGAGTCATAGTTCTTGTTAGGTATTCTCATAGTTACCAGTGTAGTTTTTATTTAAACTGGGCTTTCCTTGTTTTAGAGGGTATAATGGACACATGGTGTTGTCTTCATTTATTTGTTAGTTTGATCCATACTAGGTTCACAAAACCTGAAACTCTGTTTAGACTTAGGAAATAAAAATCTCAAAAAAACAGAGCACTTAAGTAAGGCCCATGAAGTGAATATTTATGTGTGTTTTTAGTCCATAATCAAATATTGGGCCAGATCTCATTTTTTGCCAGAGAAAATTTACAATATAATGCAAATGCTCATAGCCTCAAACAGTGCTTTGTAGTTTGTACTTTGTAGTTAAGACCACAGAAAGATAAATGATATCAGTGAATACTTTTTAGTTATTAGCTACAATTACAAAGATTGATATTTATGAGCGAACTTTTCTCTCACCAAAAAGCTCCATAATTTGTGATATTTGAAGTTTTGTTTGTTTGTCTTTATATATGCTCATTGCTCAGATAGAAACAAAATTAAATTGAAGAATGTTCTTCTTTAAGTTGAGGGTATATTACCTACCTAATTCGGTCATTCTTCTCTACTAGTGTTTCTCACTCGACCTCGATCATCTTTAAAGAACAATGTTGGGTCCAGGTAGAGGTGTCAAGCGGGCCAAAAACCCACGAAATTTAAGTGTTAAATTTGTTTTAAATTTTAGTAAAAATCATTATTAATTTTTAAAAATGAATTTAAGTGTTAAATCTATATTACGTGAAAACATGCTGAACTTCGAACACCAATGTTTACGGACCAATTAAGGACATGATGCATAGGCGGCTAGGCGCAGTTAGTTTTCGACCATTTTAAAATTTAACACTTGAACTAATTTTTAAAAAGTATTAATGAAATTAACATGGTTTTGGTTAAAAGCATTCTTACAGCTTAAGTGTTAAATTTATTTTAAATTTTAGTGAAAATCTTTATTAACTTTTAAAAATGAGTTTAAGTGTTAAATATATATAACTTGAAAACATGCCGAACTTCGAACACTAAAGCTTACGGACCAACTAAGGACATGATGCCTAGGCGCGGATAGTTTTCGACGTTTTAAAAGTTTAACACTTGAAATCATTTTTAAAAAATAATAGTGGAATTAACATGGTTTTGGTTAAAAGCATTATTTTCTTAAAGTTTAAGTGTTAAATTTGTTTTAAATTTTAGTAAAAAATCATTATTAATTTTTAAAAATAAGTTTAAGTGTTAAATTTATATAACGTGAAAACATGCCGAACTTCGAACACCAAAGCTTACAGACAAACTAAGGACAAGATACCTAGGCACGGTTAGTTTTTGACGTTTTTTAAATTTTAACAATTAAACTAGTTTTTAAAAATAATAGTGAATTTAATATGGTTTTGGTTAAAAGCATTATTTTCTTAAAGTTTTTAAGTGTTAAATTTGTTTTAAATTTTAGTGAAAATCATTATCAATTTTTAAAAATTAGTTTAAGTGTTAAATGTATATTACGTGAAAACATGCCGAACTTCGAACACTAAAGCTTAAAGACCAACTAAAGACAGGATGCATAGGCGCAGTTTTTGACGTTTTTTAAAATTTAACACTTAAACTAATTTTTAAAAAGTAATAGTGAATTTAACATGGTTTTGGTTATAAACATTATTTTTTAAAAGTTTTAAGTGTTAAATTTGTTTTAAAATTTAGTGAAAATCATTATAAGTTTTTAAAAATGAGTGTTAAATCTATATTACGTGACAACATGCCGAACTTCGAACACCAAAGCTTACGGACTAATTAAGGACAAGATACCTAGGCGCGGTTAGTTTTTGATGTTTTTAAAATTTAACACTTAAACTAATTTTTAAAAATTAATATTTTAATTTTTAAAAATTAGTTTAAGTGTTAAATTTTAATAAAGTAGGGATAAAACTGGAAATTTTTATAAACATCTACATTGAAAATACAAAACGACATTTATTTTGTAACAAAATTTTTAATCTAAAACTACACTTAATATGAAATGGAAGGAGTAGTAAATTTAACATGGTTTGGTTAAAAGCATTATTTTCTTAAAGTTTTAAGTTTTAAATTTGTTATAAAATTTAGTAAAAATAATAATAAATTTTTAAAAATGAGTTTAAGTGTTAAATTTATATTACGTGAAAACATGCCGAACTTCGAACACCAAAGCTTACGGACCAACTAAGGACATGATGCCTATGCGCGGTTAGTTTTCTACGTTTTTTAAATTTAACACTTGAACTAATTTTTATAAATTAATAGTAAAATTAACATAGTTTTGGTTTAAGTGTTTAAGTGTTTTCTTAAAGTTTAAACCTTTATACTTATTTTAGTTTTCTTAAAGTTTTCTTAAAATTTAAACTTATTTTCTTAAACTTTAACTGTTTTATCTAAAATATTTGAAAAACCTTTCTAATTAATTTTAAATCAGAAAAATCAGAAAGTCAAAAACTTTTAAAAAAAAAAAAAAGAGAGAAAAAAGGTAAGAAAGTACCTGGAGATATCGTCAGGCGACTTGTGGTTGTTCTGAAATTTGACATATCACCAATTCTCTTCAATATCCTCTTTGTTCCTCGTAGTCTCCGGTGAAAGCGGCTCGGTGGCTAGGTCTATTGGTTTATGTAAACCGGGAATCAAATGTTAGATTACCCTTGGTTAAACCAGAACATTCTAGTATAAATAGAATGTATCGTTGCAACAAATCATTAAGAAGAATAACAGAAAGATCTTCATCTTCTTCGTTTCTTCTTCGTTTCTTCTTCAAGCCTTCACTTGCTATTAAGGTCATAATCCGGCGAACTGAAATCGATTTTGATTTAGGGAGAAGACGACAGAGGATTGATGGAGATCATATCATTCAATCAATGAAACGATGTATATATATATATGCAGAGATCATCATATATCGGATTTTACGTCATCAATGTCTACTTGGGATCATCATCAGCGTTGAGAGACTGCGGATATCAATGTCTACTTGAGATCATCATCATCTGTATAAAGACTTCGCTCGAGAAGAAGAAGAAGCGAGAAATAGAGAGTTTTGATTTTTTTCTGTCAAGGAAGAATTAGAAGAAGCGTTAAGAGAATGCGTGAGAGAGAGAGAGAGAGAGAGAGAGTGTTTACAAGCAAAGAGGTTCAAAAGAAAAAGGAAATTCACAGAGTCTCTGTATTAAGACTTTCGCTCGAGAAGAAGAAGAAGAAGAAGAAGCTTTGATTTCTCTCACAGGGAAGAATAAGAATTAGCGTTGAGAGAGAGTATTTATTTATAAGCAAAAGAGGTCCAAAAAGAAAAGGAAACTAATAATCACAATCCTTAACGGTCACATAATGATTTCCTTTCTCTGTAATCACAATTAACGGTCACATTATAATTTCCTTTTCTTTTCTTTTTTTGTTTTTGTTTATGTGAGAGAATGTGATGAGTAAAATTAAGGTGAAGATCTCTGGTGGTGCTTATAATATGCACGAAAGAGGTAACTATATAAAGGGCTTCGAAGAATCATAGATGGATTTTGTTATCCGATCCTCTTAAGTATACACTAACCACGAGACTGTCTTCTTTCATGTTAGTATGAGAGAGCTTTGGATAGGCTTCAAGGTCCTATGTACGTTGGGACTGGCTGCATCTTCCGCCGAGAGCATCATAATGATGATGATGATGATGATTGAGATATTTAATCTCTGCTTCGATTCCAGTAGCTGATGGTCTAGTACAACGTTTTTGGTGGTACTTGCACTCCCAAACCTTTTGTTTTGCAGAGAAGAAGCAAAAAGGAAAAGACTTTTGGTGATTAAAAATGCAGTGCAAGGATTGTTATTATACGAGACTCTGTGTACTGGTGGTTATGTTTCTTGTTTGTTTACAGCTTTTGGTTAGTCGGAGACAGAGTAAGAAGACATCAAAACACATGACATTTTAGAAATAAAAAGGCAGAATCAGTTTAAAAGACTTGAGAACGAGTAGTATCTGCACAAAATTACGTTTAGAATCAATAATAAACAACAAATACATATTCAACCGCCGGTACAACACTTAAAAAAGAAGTTCTCTTAATCCTTGCAAGAGGTCAAAGGATCCATCCATCTTTGGACCTGCAATCCTACAGATCGTTCAACTCTTAGTGCAGAAAAACATGAAAGAAGAAGAAGCAAGCTTTGTCTTCTTTGAAGCCTCTACTACTATCTCTGGAATTCTCCACGCAAGCTTTTAAATTGTGTTCAATTACTTTGTGGATTGTTGCAGCCAATGTTGGCTCCTCCTAATGAAGAACCAGTTTATGGAGCAGATTCTGAGAACTTGATTCATACAACAGACATGATCACAACTAGAAAGCAGGAGCCATGAATGTTCTGGTTAGAACCAACACAATCATGTCTAATGGCCCAGTCATCATCAATTTTGATTGTGACCACTACATCTACAACTCTGGCTTTGAGGTGGCACTAGAATCTGCTATGTTCCGTTGAAGACGCCTTTTAAAATTAACCTTTATTGGCTTATTCAATGAATCAACTCAAAAGTTTCCACAAATCCATAAGTGAAAAAAACGAAGGTTAAATGACTCATCAGCCTCTTTTTTCTTGGTTTGGCTACACTGTAATATTGTTCTTGTTGTATATGTTCCCATTTGTAGAGAAGATCATGTCCGGTTAACCAGGAGTTTCTAGATATCCAGTATCCGGTTTTCTAGTGCCATGATCATCCGGAACATTGACTTAAACAGGAGTTTGGTCTGAGGTGCTCAACGAATGGTACTTGATTCCACATTGACCAAGACTTGTAATCACCTCAAAGTTTCCAGCTTTAGTAGACCCATCTTGACTCAATACATGTCTTCTCAGTTCAGCACAAGCACAATACTCTACGTAAGACACATCTACGCCTTTAAAGGTTGCAAATGTAGTCCTTACTCCTTCCCCTGCATTTTCCCAACAGAGAGACATTTGAATACGAATTTGATCGATAAAAAGGACTACTATTCATAGACACTTTGCTTTAATGAAAACTTAGAAAAACAATGTTATTTCCAAAGAAACAAAGCAGAAAGAATATGTACAAAGATCAACAAGACTTAAGAAGATAATGTTTTAGTTTACCGTGAGTGACTAAGAGCAAGTTCTCTGAAGGATACTTATCAGCAAGAGTCTTTATCAAACTAAGAAATCTATCTGTGCAGCCTTCCACAGTCTCTTCCCATTGTGGCATCTGAACAAACCCAATAAGAGATAATTAAAAGAAGAATCAAGTTATATACTCAGATTGCTTCCAGGATTTTAGAAGATAGACAGAAACAGAACATGTCCTAAAGCTCACCTCTTTATAAACAGGATCTACACTATGATCAACCATTCCATGAGGAAACGTAGCTTCAAGATCTGAAATCATGAAATCGAATTCCCCATCTTGGGAGCAATCTCAGGCTTAATAGAGACTGAAATCATGAAATCGAATTCCCCATCTTGGGAGCAATCTCAGGCTTAATAGAGACTGAATTCAGCATCTCACTCAATCCAAATTCAATAGAAACCTGAGAAGCATACAAGAATCAACCTAAAATGAATTTATATCACGCAAACTTTACAATGATTATCTAGATTTAGCTCAACAGTGATTCTTAAAGTAAATTTGAATCAACAGAGATTCACATTCACAGATTCCATGAAGACCAAAAGATTTAAAAACCTAAGATAGTATCTGTAAAATCGACGAGGGATTATCTGACCTTGAGCTTAGATTTATCGATGGACGTGACGTCGTTAGACGACGTAGCGCTGGGATCGAAATCGACGGCGGAGAGAGCAGCGATGACTTCGGAAGCAGTCTGGATACATCGGATAAAAGGGGATAAGAGCAGAGAGGATCGATTTTGTCAATGCGATCGCCGTGACGGATCATCAAGATATTTTGGTAGCCATCGGGATTTGATTTAGCAGTCTCCATTGTTGCTCTGATTGTTGTTTGTGCTGTGACCTTTGAGAGTACGTTGGAAGTGATTGTATATTTACATGGCGCTTTTTGATTTTTGATTTTTCTCTCTTCTCTATTTATATACTTTTTTTTGACAAAAATAATTATTTTTCCTAATTTATTTTAACATCATCGTAATGGACAAAACCGACTAAACCGGAGATTGGGGTTATAAAAGTATGATCATGGATTGGGATTTTTGTGGTCCTTGAAAGATATACTCCATGACTAATAACCACCTCAATTTCACCAAACCCATCATTAAAATTTTCTTAAATAGCCAATTAATAGATTTAGAAAATCTAGAAATTCAGAGGTTAATCGACAACCCAACCAAACCAAACCGCAATCAAAATTTTAAACAATTTTAGACAATTGAGAAAAGATAATTAATGTTGCTGATATATCTTTTATTTGAATTTTAAATTACTCAGTGAATACAAATTCTGATGCTGGTGGCCAATTCAAAATAACAAAAACAAATCAAAGATTTTTCCGTAGACTGAAAATAAAAGCTGAATCAGTCAAGAAACATCTAACTCCAGTTTAATCCGGTACTTCATGGTTATCCAAAGACAATAACAAAATTAAACGGAGTTGGAGGCAGCACCAGCTTAGAAGGGCAGGCGGATATGCGATGGTCCGGGACTTTTTTTATTAAAAATAATTATATGTAAAAAAGGCCCAAATATTTTTTAAAAATATTATTAATATGAAAATTATATTTTAAAAGGCCTAATTCTTTATAAGAAAATGTATAAAAAGGCACACAATTTTTAAAATAACAATTTTTACTATTAAAAAATAAGTAAATTTTCTCGCAAAAAAAAAAAAAATTCTCAAATGTATTGGGCCGGGGCTGGTTGGAGGGAGGGTACATGATACCAACTTGACTATGACTTGTAACTACTTCAAAATCTCCAACTTCACTAGAGGAGATCTGTTTTCTTAGTTCAACACAAGCACATAAATCTAACATGTGCCGTCCAGGGATGTTTCTTGGGTAGTGCAAGTGGAGCAAATGAAAGAGGTAAACAAATTTCACTAAATTTGAGGACCAAATTTTTATTTTCTTTTAGATATGTTTGTTAAAAAAAAAAAGCCTTTTTAAAACCCATAAAAAAATTAATATGAACAAAAAGAAAAAAAAATTTTGGTAAAATACAAAAAACTAAATTTTTAAAAATTTGTACAGAGATTCTAAATTTAATGAGGCACCCTGGTTGTGTTCTTTTAATCTAGTCATGTCTCTTATAAGTTAACCATATCGATGAGTTAGATATATACTCGATGAAGCAAATGACTGGTTTAAAGCTTGTGCTTCTTAAAAACGATTTAATCAGTATTGTTCATGGCTTCATGCATACCCGATTGCATTCCTTACTACTTAGGTTGGTAACGTTTCCATATAAACGAGTATGAAAATCATAACTTAATTATCAAAGTCCAATACTTATTTGTTTTAACCAAATATCAATAGCTCAATTAGTAAACTCTCAGAAAAAGTCTAGAAGTTGTCGGCTCAAATAACACTTAAAAAATAATCATATATCAAATGTTCTGGTATATGGCTTAAGGGGATGTACACATGTCTAAGACTGCTCGCGGTACTTTTGTACTATATCTTTTAAAAAAATTAAAAAAATTTAGATAAAAAATCCTAAATTTCTAAAATTCCAGAAACAAATCTATATTTTTGAATTTTTATCTAATAAGTATTTAAAAAAATTTAAGTTTAGACACAAAACCTATTATAATTTTGAGACAACTCTGGATGTTTCGGCCCAACACTTTTTAGTAATTAAAAAAAAAAAAATACTTGCTTGTTTTCAGAACTCGAAAAAATGTTTGAAAATATCCTCCACCACAAAAATCGAAACGTGGAAAATATTACACGAGCCAAGTTGGCTTCCATACTAGTGGGCGGTCCAAAAAGATTGCATGTTAAATAAATGTTATAATATGTATAATCATTATTGTTATACGGTAAAGTCCTAAAGTTTTGGGGAATTTCGTGAATTATCCCATTTTATTGGGCATCTCACGAAATAACGCAACATCTGCCTATGTTTTGGAAGAAGACAGTTTGTGATGGTGGGCAGTGTTCAAAGTTGCTCCACAACTAAGCATTACTTTCCTTGAATGCTTCGAGTTTTCCAATTTTTTGTCGGCTTTTTCTTTTCCCATTCATCTTATGATGTGCTATTTATTATGTACTTTCTAAAAAATAAAAAATAAAACTCGTATTGCAATATTTCCTCTGATCCTTATTATTATATTTTTTGGATAAATATTTGTTTCAGAAAATTAAATATTTTAAAAAATTTATTAATTATTGATGAATTGTAAACTTCAAAAAAAAAATCCTATTAATTCAGAATTATAGAAAATTATAAATTACAAAAAATAATATATTTATAATTACCTTTTAATATGTTTTGCTAATTTGTGTGAATATCTTAAAATATATTAATAAAAAAACAAAATGAGTATTGTAATATATTGATTTACGAAATTAACAATCTAATCGTCCATCATCTGTTGTTACTTGGTGACAAACCTTTGTTTCAATAAGTGCTTTAGACTCTTCTGGTCTGCGCGTATCGTGAAACGTTACCCTGATGTCTCCAACGTTAGACTGCCAAGAAAGAAAAGGTGAGATGCTTAGTAATTAGTATGACATTATTACGAATAAATGATCTAATCAATGCTCTCATATCACATTTTCTTTTGTTATATGATGTGTACTCGTTATTTATATTAAATAAAAATGATAAATCTAAAATGGCATGTTCATATTTTGTTTTATAAAATATATCTTTCAAATTATCTCGCTAATGAACCGCCCAATATTTGTTTTTTTTGTCAAAAACCCGCCTAATATTTATCACTAGAAATTTCTGAATTTCTTCGTAATTTACTTTAAATTTATTATAACCTGTCAATTTTCTAATAATAACTCGATGTATATATGCTCCAAACTCCATTATTTAACGTTTTCTCTAATTGATGAATTCTACCTACCAATTAGAACAACAATCAATGAGTTATTTGTTTCCTTTTATACAATATACTATTTATACAGCTCGCTTTTTTATACGACCGTTGATTTGACCTACCACGCAGTCTTAAGCAATGACATTACGAGAACAACAGGAGTTTTTTGTTTTTTGATAATAGAACAACTTGAGTTTTTTGGGAGGTAAATAACTAATCTTAGGAATATATATATGTATAATAAAAAGGTATGGGCAAATTTGAAACGGAAGATGAGTGCATAGTATACTTTTCCAATTTTAACGTACGTGCGTTTGAACTTTTGGGAATTATGACATGTGATGAAAGTCCTCGTAACGACTCACACGATTCACTAGAGAGACGGTGAAATGATTTTTATTTTTTGTGAAGGGGTTTATATTAATCATAATTATATCAATAAGTCGGTATATTGACTGTAAAAGTCCAAGTCTTTGCTACCTTTTTGACAGAATACTCTAGAGAATCAGTTTAAGTTAACAGTAAATTTCTTAACATCAGTGCTTTTGATAAAGATCACATGTTCTGATGTTCACAAGCATGATACATCGATACAGCTAGAACCGTTGTTGCTATATACGTAGACAGGTCACGCAACTTGTCTTTAACCGAATGAGAAAGAGAGATTGCGTTTCAACTATTGTATATTTTCCCCAAATAATAATGGGACAAAACAAAAAATGTATTAGAAAAAAACAATAACACTTAATAAAATAAATTATTTACCACCATTAATTATTTGCATAGCTTAATTTCGAATGTTAACTAGGGTTACTTTGTAATATCTGGTTTTTTACTTCTTTCAGTATTGGACGTAGCTCAGATATGGTAATGCTAAACAAAATGATTTAGTATGTATATTAATTTGTTTCTAAAGTTAACATGAAAATGAATGGTTTCTGTCAAAAAATATTAAATGAAAATTGTAACTTCAGAAAAAACATCGGATGGCAAATCACAGTATTTTTGTTTGGAATTAAAATTGGCATTCTTGTATGAATTTAAATAATTTATCTCTAATCAGTATGAAGAGTCTGAAAGTTCTACAAATTAAATCAAAAGTTTATTTGTTTGAAATTTATAGTTTAAATCATAATGAAACCACAAATTAATCCATATTACAATATATTATTTCAAAAAGTAAACAAAACTTTTTTCTTTCGAATTATCATACTTATGTGGACTAGCTAGATTGGGTCAAAACTCGAGATTAAAATCAATCACTCAAAAGAAAATACAAAACACTCCAGCAGAAGGATCTCGCCGGCAGTGTATTAAATAATGATATTAAGTCTCTGTTTTGATTTTAGTAGAAGTCAACATAGGAGCAAGCTAGTTGGTTCAACATCACACAGCGGAAGACCACAAAGCGACTACTATTATTATTTTATTTCATTTTTTTTATATTGTGTCAAGCGATTGATTGATTCTTTGACCAAAAAAGAAATTAACGGTCAGGATACGTAGATGTAACCAATTGGACTAAATGTTGTATGAATTTTCTACGTTCCTTCGCATAATAAATTTCCTTTGCCTAATATATATATATATATATATATATATATATACCTTCCCATATCTCATCACTTCTCTCACAACTCAACAATCTCCACATTCTTTCATTGAGAAAGAAGATTAGATTTATTCGTTTATTTATTTTGCAAGAAGAGAAAGCAAAATATTTCGTTTCATTCTTTCGTATTTGAAAACTGTTTTTTTTTGCTGTTAAAATTCATATTTGAAAACCTAATCAGCTTAATTCGATATTAATCACAAAAGACTTCAAATTGGTACATTTTCTTCTCTTATGTATCAAAGTTATGGTTAGAATGATTCTATAATTTCTCTTTTGATCAACTGGCTCTTATATTCTTGTTTACATGTTTATGCAGATTTAGAGGGGTTCACCAAAATATAAAAGAACTTATAAATTCTTTATAACAATGACGCAGTAAGTGATGAAACTACAATAAAACAACACATCCACAAAAATTTTACCTTTAGAGAAAATATTTTCTGACAGTTTTGTGTGTTAATTAATATTAACAGAAGGAAGAACATGTACTCGAAGAAAAACTCTTTCGGCCGATCTGATTTTCCTGAGGGTTTCCTCTTTGGTACGGCTTCATCGGCTTACCAATATGAAGGAGCCATAAACGAAGCTCCTCGAGGAGAGAGTGTTTGGGACACATTTGTTCGCAAATATCCAGGTTTGTATATAACTAAAAACTTACTTTTTGTAATATTTATGTTTATATATTTTCATATTGTTATTCAGTTATGATATTCATCAAACTAACTTTAGTGAAATGATTTTTTTTTGTAGAGAGAAATTGCTACTCTAACGCAGATCAAGCAATCGAGTTCTATAAGCATTACAAAGAAGATATCCAAAGAATGAAGGATATTAACATGGATGCTTTCAGATTCTCTATCTCTTGGCCTCGGATTTTTCCTCGTAAGTTATTAACTCATAAATATATACCACTAATTTTCTTAATTCAACATATTGATGAGTGAGCTTCAAAAAATTCAATAGATTTTTAATCTTTGTCTTTTGTTCATATTCCCAAAAATATAGTTGGAAAGAAAAGCAAAGGAGTGAACAAAGAAGGAATCAAATTCTATAACGATCTCATCGATGAACTCCTCGCTAACGGTAGTTAACTATTTTCACTTACATATATAACCTAATCTCTTCGATTGACATATTCTAATATGCAGTATCATATATATGAACAGGAATAACACCTCTCGCCACTTTATTTCATTGGGATACTCCTCAAGCACTTGAGGATGAATACAATGGATTTTTAAGCGAAGAAGCTGTGTAAGTGATTTTTAACAATCAATATATATTAGTTTTTGACTAATTTTCGGATAAATGTCCCTAACATCTGCATATAAATTTACCATCTTGCAGTGATGACTTCAAAGATTTTGCAGCCTTATGTTTCGAAGAGTTTGGCGACCGTGTAAAATTGTGGGTCACACTAAACGAACCATGGGTGTATAGTATTGGTGGTTATGACACGGGAAGAAAAGCCCCCGGACGTGCCTCCAAATACATGAACGAAGCAGCCGTGGCCGGAGAATCTGGTCTCGAGGTTTACACTGTTAGTCACAATCTACTTCTGGCTCACGCCGAAGCCGTTGAAGTCTTCAGGAACAATCCCAAAGTACGGAAAAGATAATTAATTTCAGTTTGACAAGTATTTTCATCTTTAAAAACATAATTATTAAGACATACGCCGTTTTTTGTTTGTATTACAGTGTAAAGATGGCAAGATCGGTATCGCTCATTGTCCCGTATGGTTCGAACCTTATGACTCGAACTGCCCTAAAGATAAAGAAGCATGCGAACGAGCTATGGAGTTTATGTTTGGCTGGTGAGTGGTTTTATTTTCTTAAAGGTTACATCAAAATTAAATTACATATGTTTTGCTGAGTTTCTAACTATTTTTGTTTGGGTGTTTTTTTTTTTTTTTAATTAACAGGCACATGGATCCTACGGTGTATGGAGATTACCCTGAAGTCATGAAAAAATCGATCGGAAAAAGATTACCATCATTTACCGCAGCACAATCCAAGAAGCTTATAGGATCTTTTGATTTCGTTGGGGTGAATTATTACAGTGCTTTCTACGTCAAAAATATTGATGAAGTGAACCATGACACTCCCAATTGGAGATCAGACGCACGCATCGAATGGAGAAGTAAGTGGAGTTTTTATATAATACTTACTCATATCATAGTAGCGTTTCCATTCATTTCTTGGCTCCAAGCTTTTTGTTACCTGTTTCTTGTCTCACAAGTTTTCAATTTTTATTTGTACAGAACAAAACAAAGCAGGACAGACATTAGGTGTAAGAGGTGGTTCAGAATGGGACTTTCTATATCCACAAGGACTTAGAAAGTTTCTTAACTATGGCAAGAATAAATATGAAAGCCCGAAATTTATGATCACTGAAAACGGTAATAATTTTATAAGAAGCTCTTTAATTAGTCTTACTCAATTTTATATGGGATTATAGTTTACTAACTCTTGCTTTGTTAAAACTGTTCAGGACACTGTGATATAGATTACGAGAAAAAGCCGAAACTTTCTAACTTGATGGATCTCCAAAGGACAGAGTACCACAAGAAACATCTCCAAAGCATCCAACAAGCCATCCAGTAAGTGTATCTCCATTAAGTTTCTTGTGAGACAGGAAACTAAACTGTGTTGAAACCCTATACTTAGTTTCTTACTGACGATGGATGATCATTGTTTTGTTGCTCAGGGAGGATGGCGTTGTAGTTGAAGGATACTTTGCTTGGTCGTTACTAGACAATTGTGAATGGAACGCCGGTTATGGAGTCCGATACGGACTATTCTACGTCGATTACAACAACGGGCTAAAACGATTCCCGAAAATGTCAGCGATGTGGTTCAAAGAGTTCTTGAAGAGAGAAGAAGAAATTGAAGATTCAGAAGAAGAGTACGTGTTGAAGTCAACAATGAACAAAAAGAGATTTTTATTAGCAACTGGTTCAGCAGCTTCTTGTTTTATTCCTAAGATGTCTGAATCTTCTAAAGCCCTCGAACTATTTTTCTAGATTTTGTTTTTTTTTTTAATTTGATTTGTCAAAAAGCTTTGAAGCAAAGCAAAGTATCTTCAATAAAGAGGGCTTAAGAGTGCTTTGCGGCGTTAAAGTTTCATCCATTTGTGGTCTCCCATAGCTACTACTATGTATTTTTTGTTTTTGACTTTTTTCGTTACAAGGATTAAACAATTTATAAAATTTAAATGGGCTTCAGTGTACAGAAATATATCGCGCCTGCGCCTGTTAACGAAGCCATTCAAGAAATGTTATAAGGGCCCATATATTTCATGGCCCATTTCGACATTTTGATTTTTAAAGAACACCTAGGTCATTCCAGAAATGGATAATAGGTTTAATTTAAAAAAATTTCCGCGTGGGGTTTATTTATCTAGTTTTGACGTTGACCAAAATAATCGTGCCCACCCGTTTCACTCAAGAAAACCCCTATGGAATAGTCCACATCCTGTAACAGAGAGTTTCATAAGTTTTGAGACAAAGAGTCGTTTACACCATAATCATGTCTCATAGCTTAACAAAGCGAATTTATATACGAAATAGAATATATTTCAAATTAAGAGACTAAACCAAAATCAAAGCATAGAAAATTCAACAAAATGCACAAATGTGTTAAAATTTCTACAAATTTTGACATTTTCATCGTTTTTATTTTATGGTCAGAAGAAAATATGTTTTCTCAGTTCTCACGTCTTAGCTTTCGAATATTTTTCTAGATGTGATGATGAGTCAGCTTTTGATTAATTAAGAGTATTTTTGTTTTTTTTTTGTTTTTTACAATAATTTTATAGGATAAGGTTTCTTGCAACAATTAGCAAATCGTATAAAATAAGAAACCATTACTACTAAAATAACGTTGCTAGGTGCTACACCCTCTCTCCCTCCAACAACTAACTCTATTTATAGATTACATTATATCAAATCAAAACATATTCCTTTTCTCCTATAAAGTTTTTCACAACCAAATTTCATTGTAAATCAAAAATAAAAATTGAATTAGTTTTTTACAGAAGAAAAAAAAAAGAATGAGAAGTAAATTTCTAAGTTTACTGTTGCTCATTACTTTGGCCTGCATTGGAGTTTCCGCCAAGAAGCATTCCTCAAGGCCTAGATTGAGAAGAAATGACTTTCCAGAAGATTTCATTTTTGGATCTGCAACTTCTGCTTATCAGGTTTAGTTCTTATTATTCTGTCCATTAATTTTTTGCTTTTGTTAACATTTTTAGATTTTGTTAACAGTGTGAAGGTGCTGCTCATGAAGATGGTAGAGGTCCAAGTATCTGGGACTCTTTCTCTGAAAATTTCCCAGGTTTTTTTTTCCTTATTAGAAACCCCCAAAGCTTTAGACCTCTTTAAAGATTTAAGACTCAAAATGTTGGAATTTGGTTTATATATGTGAATCTGGTTTTATCTTGTGTTCATAACAAAACTGGGTTGGTGATGAACCTTTTTGATACTTCTTTCTTTTTCTTGATATTAAATTTAATGATAAATAATTTTGCCCCTTTTTTTTTTTCAGAAAAGATAATGGATGGTAGTAATGGGTCCATTGCAGATGATTCTTACAACCTCTACAAGGTATTATTGCTTTCTTCACCCAAAAATAAAATAAAGGCAGCATTACATTTTTCTTCATGTAAACTTTTTGGAAAACCAGGAAGATGTGAATTTGCTGCATCAAATAGGCTTTGATGCTTACCGATTCTCGATCTCATGGTCCCGGATTTTGCCTCGTAAGATAACGACCGGATTAGATCTTTCTAAGAGTTGTTAACTTGTTATATTCATGAGGTAACTGTTCTCAATTTGTTTATTAGGTGGGACTATAAAGGGAGGAATCAACCAGGCTGGAATTGACTATTACAACAACTTGATTAATCAACTTCTGTCTAAAGGTAATGATTCTCTGTTTCTCAGTCTGGTAAAACTAAAAGACTTGTGCTTGTAAACACACATTGAGGAAATCTTGGTGATGTTTAGGATATTGCCAAAACCTTTGTAAATTTTCAAGATTCGTCAAGAACACAACATTTAATGTTTTTCTTGTAATGTTGTAAATGTGTTAGGGGTGAAGCCATTTGTCACACTCTTTCACTGGGACTTACCAGAGGCACTCGAAGATGCTTACGGTGGCTTCCTTGGAGATGAAATTGTGTAAGTTCATTCATTTAAGATCACTATATGGTAAGCTTAGGACACTGCAAAAATTTGTTGTTGATATTTTGGTAATGAAACAGGAATGATTTCCGAGACTATGCAGAACTTTGTTTCCAGAAGTTTGGAGATAGAGTGAAGCAGTGGACAACACTAAACGAGCCATTTACAGTAGTACATGAAGGTTATATAACAGGTCAAAAGGCACCTGGAAGATGTTCCAATTTCACTAATCCTGATTGCTTAGGTGGCGATGCAGCCACCGAGCCTTACATCGTCGGCCATAACCTCCTCCTTGCTCATGGAGTTGCCGTCAAAGTCTACAGGGAAAAGTACCAGGTATGTTTGTTCTATCTATTATCTAGACTTTAATTGTTTGTTTGTGTTTGATTTTAACTTTGATGTGTACTTTTTCCAAATGATCTCACAGTATCTATCATCCTAACAAAATTCAAAATTCCTTTTTGGGTTTACATTTGCTAAAATTATTTATAAAAGTAATGAAAGATTTTTTTAGATTTTACAAATCTGAGTTTTCATTATTTGTGGTTATAACTTGAACACCTAAACGCAAATACACATTGTCCTTTTGAGTCATACTCTGTTTTGCTCTGTTTTCACTCTGTTTCTTTTCTTCTCTGTTTACCTTCTACTCTGTTTTACTCTGTTTCGCTCTACTATATTTCTGCTATGCTCTATCTGGTTATCAAATCCTCATAAAAGTTAAATCGTGACAACATTTCGCTCCTAATATATGATGTCCACAGGCAACTCAAAATGGTGAAATTGGTATCGCCTTAAACACAGTATGGCACTACCCTTATTCAGAGTCATATGCTGACCGGTTAGCTGCTGCTCGAGCCACGGCCTTCACCTTTGACTACTTCTTGGAGCCAATCGTCTACGGTAGATATCCAATCGAAATGGTCAGCCACGTAAAAGATGGTCGTCTTCCTACATTCACGCCAGAAGAGTCCGAAATGCTCAAAGGATCATACGATTTCATAGGTATAAACTATTACTCATCTTTTTATGCAAAAGACGCTCCGTGCGCAACTGAAAACATCACCATGTCCACCGATTCTTGCGTCAGCATCGTAGGTCCGTGAACCTTATGGTTTTTTCTTAACCTATAAATTGACCTTTTTCTCTAAATAATATTGAAATTTAACATCCGTCAACTAATTAATTGTTAATTTGTAAATTGTATTAGGTGAGCGAAATGGAGTGCCTATCGGTCCAACGGTACGATTATTTATTCTATTCAGCTTTGTTTAGTTAAGAATTAGATCAATCTCCCGATCAAATAAAAAAAAATTCATGATAGTTTAAATTAATAATTCAAAAATCTATATAAGTTGTAACTATATATTTTTAGCTTTCAATTTGACTATTACACTTATTTAAAAATGTAAAATCGATATAGAATTTGATTATATAACCTTATGATTCATTTCAGGCTGGATCGGATTGGCTTTTGATTTATCCCAAGGGTATTCGTGATCTCCTATTACATGCAAAATTCAGATACAATGATCCCGTCTTGTACATAACAGAAAATGGTAAATCATAGCACTTAATGGATTTTTAGAAAAAAGACTAGTTCAGAGAACTAATCATGTTATTTCGCGTCTTTCTTAAAATCAGGAGTGGATGAAGCAAACATTGGCAAAGTATTTCTTAACGACGATTTGAGAATTGATTACTATGCTCATCACCTTAAGATGGTTAGCGATGCTATCTCGTAAGTCCTCCTTTTCAATCTTTTATATTTGAATTTCTACAATTCAGAAACCAAAACATTCGAAGCAAGAATTAGATTGGCCACTCCTATAATGTATGTTTTTGAGACGCCAACAGAGGCTTAAAAGAAAGTTTTTGAAAACCAGATCTTGCATAAAATGTAGGATCGGGGTGAATGTGAAGGGATATTTCGCGTGGTCATTGATGGATAATTTCGAATGGTCGGAGGGATACACGGTCCGGTTCGGACTAGTGTTTGTGGACTTTGAAGATGGACGTAAGAGGTATCTGAAGAAATCAGCTAAGTGGTTTAGGAAGTTGTTGAAGGGAAAGCATAATGGGACGAATCAGCAGGTGGCTGTTATTTAATAAATCACGAGCCATTGGTTTATTGAATCTACCATTTGTTGTCTATATTATACAACACGTACTGTTTCTTTTCCGATGTACATAATATAAACTTATTAAATAAGAGGTGGCTTTGTTTGGATGTTACTAAATATATTGGTAAATCTCAGCGTTTGTTAGTCTCCAAACCAGGGCCGGCTCAAAAAATTTAAGGACTTTGAACTGAAAAAAAAAATTAGCCTTTATTTCTCATGCTTTTTAAAAAAAAAAAAATTTTGGACCTTAATTTTAATAAATTTAATTATGATAAAAGACACAAAATTATAAGGACCCTGTGCATGAGCACCAAAGACACATGTATAGAACCGGGCCTGCTTCAAACCAAACATTAATTTAAAAAAAAAAATAGTTTGAGGTTATATTTTGTCTGTAAATGTTCGAAAGATTACATATGCGTTTGACTGTAACAAAATATTTTAGTTCGATTAAAAAATAACTATTAAAAGTTGTAAAAGTTTGTACTTTGTAATATGATTACTTATATGATTATATCATCAAAGATTTTTCTTAAAACCGCTTCAAAACTATGAACAAAAGTTTTGGAAATTATCCCCAAAAAAAAAAACGAACTATTGGGAATTTTGGGCTTGGGCCACACTGGAAAATCTAAGGTCCGTTACTCGTTTTTTTTTTTTACCACAGCTTCTTTTATTAGCTTGATATAAATGTGATCTTCATAGAGGATTTGTACAAGGAATCTTGGAACAAAGAAATGATTTACAAAAGGAGAGTCCCCTGGGATAGTCTCTCTTTGGCTAAATGATCAGCAGCTTTATTGCAGGTCCGCTACTCGTTATATTGCGATGACTGACCGTCCTAAAATAATCCAGATTTATAATCAAGTTGTTTTTACTTTTACTAGTGGTATCTGTTGCCATTATGTTATAATTTGGATTTGAATTTAATAGCAGATAGTCCGATACATTAATTTTGTACCGTAAACATGAATCAGCTAAAAACATAAATTTATAATTATACGCAAGAATTTGTGTTAAATAATATATTTCAAATCTTTAATCAATGTGTAAAATTAGTTTGATTGTTTTGACTTTTGTGCGTCTAATCAGTTTGATTGATTTACTTGCTTGTGTTCCTATACATGCAATATAATGATATATTAGAGGTAAAACATCCGTGTTGACAAAAGAGAGAAAAAAAGTAAGACAATGCATAGGTCAATTTTTAGTAGTTGTTCTCATCTCGTTTTTGACAACTGGACGTGTCATAAAATTTGTTTCTTAAACCTGAATTGTATTTTCATAGGGCAACTAATTCAACGATTAGTGAAAAGCAACAAAATCAATCCAAACTAGTTTAATACTTTTTTCTAAAATTATTATGATTTTTCATATAAAAGACATTTCTTGCATTCGTCAGGAAATTTTTTTTTTTTTAATATCACATTCGCTCTTGAATATGATGGTAGATAATAAATTTTTTTATATAAAACATACACATTTTACCTAATTTCTCATTTGTTTTATTAAATCAGAAATATAAAAATTTATACGTTAATTTTTGGAATAAATAATAAGGAAAACTATCCGAAAAAGGAGGGACAAGACAAAAAGAAGAAGAAGAAGATATAAGCCCATCTCCTTGTGTTGGAAATTTAGTTGCTCCTTTACAAATATATCATTTCTTAATAGGAAAACATGTCACTGCCAGTTGATTGTTCTCATCTCTTTTTCTTCTTAGTGGAATGTGATAAGGACAATTGCTCATATCTGTTTTTTTTTTAATTGAAGATGTATGTTTTCTCTTCTCTGATTATTTCCCATACAAAATCTTCACTAAGTAAAAAGGAATTATGTATTGCTGTTTTAATATCATTCTTACCAATTCGATTTTCAAATTCAGTGCATCTGTAGTCAAATGTCCAAAAGATTGTTTCGAAGCAATTAAAATCTTATCAAAATTTCATTGCCCAAAATATTATGAAAGCTTGTTTCTATATATATATATGAGATACCCAGTAAAATTAAAATGATATGTATAGAGAACAAATTACAAATGACCATGATTTTAGGATAAAGATGACACGTACTATTTTCCCATAACATATTTGCAGACTTGCAGTTATAAAAGAAAAAAAAAGTAGGCAAGAATTTAGGTTCTACAAAATTACTAATCAATAATTTTTAATATATATTACACACATGAAACAACAACAGTCCAATATAATTCTTTCATACATCTATTAAAAACTGGAACACTAATGACAGAAAATATTACACATAAACGAAAACTATAAATATCTAAAGTCGGTCTAATTAAATATTTACGTTACTCATGTGAAATCGTAACCGTACCACGAAATACATGCATTCTTCGTTATGTTAACGCTTTAACAGTGAACGTAGCCATAATGTTGACCACGTTCAACATTCAACACCAACATTAATTTACACTCAAATATACGTATATACGTACATGTAAGTGAATCTGAGCAGTAATCATGGGAATATTCAGAAAAGACGATGGTGAATGTTAGCAGTGATCAAGGGCACATTCAAAACTGACTATGGACAAAAAAAGCTCCTGGCCTTAAATTTGATTGTGCCAGAAATAGTAAAAAACTAAGAACCCAAAATGGAATATCGAGACCTCTATGTATAATAGTCTTAACTTGGAAAGAAATATTATGTTATTAAGTAGAAAATACTATAAGTTATCTCTCTATCTATACATTAATACATATGATATATATGTCCAAACATTTCCCCGTAGATGACGTATATTACCGAGGATAATCCTCTATATAAGGAAGAGAAGCTCTGAGTAATAAATCTCATCATCACTTTGAAATCCCAAAACACCAAGCAAAAAAAACAAAGCGAGACAAAAAAAAAAGAGAGAGAAAAAATGGCTAGGGGATCGTGGTTCTTCATTATCCTTTCGATCATCTCATTGTTAGCAAATATGATCAATTCTCTAAAACTAGATCGGCATAGTTTTCCTGATGATTTCATCTTTGGAACAGCTGCCTCGGCGTTTCAGGTAATTTTTGTGATTAGTATGTAATATGTAAAATAGCAAAATGGCTATGTGATTCTACAATTTGTATCAGTCACAGAGTTAAAATGATGATTTAAATTCAATTATTCTGTTGGTTTCTTTTAATTCTATTATTTTGAATGATGAAACAATCATGAAACTCTGCAATTTCACAGTTATATATCTTTGTTTTGGGGAAACCGAGTTCTTTGCTTAATAATTTTGTCTTCATTATGCATTCGTTTTTTTTCTTCCAAAATACAGTTTTACCATTTCGCAGTATAATTACGGTCATATTCTATAAGTCATATTAGAATAAAATAACAAGTTTAAAAGTTATTTAATTTATGTTTATATTAAAAATGTTTCAAAAGCTTTTTCGTGTGATCCTCTTGTCTAGTTTCAATGTTTTTTTTTTTTTTTGCTTGCGGGTTCTCACATTAGGTTTGAGCCGTAAACTTTAGGAATTGAACACATATGGCCAGCTAACCCCGAGGTGGA